>NC_059102.1:282856106-283156106 GCF_020740685.1 Jaculus jaculus
AAAGGAATCTGGATCAGCAGAATACAGGTACCTGTGTGTCTATGATTAGTCTGGAGGTAGTCACAATACAATCAGCATAGACAGCCATTAGGTCTTGATTGAGTAAAGTAAATGTGATGTATATGTATATACTTGAGTGTATGTGTGTGAATGTGTGTTCATATGTTTGTGGGATGACATCTTTGCTATCATTTCTAGAATTCAGCAAGTATGCTAGGCTATCAGGCCAGTGAACCCCATTAAAACAATTGCTGTCATTTTAAATGATAGACAGATAGATGGTAGGTAGCCAGATGATAGATGATGGATAAATAAATGATTTATAGGCTACTTCAATTGAAATTCACATTTTTAAGTGAGAGACAGAGAGGAAGGTGAGGGAATTATGAAAGGTAGTGAGGATGATAAAGACAGAGATGAGAAAGAAAGAGAATAAAGTGAAAATAGTCTTCCATATAATATTGATATGATTGAGGGTTTGGGAAAGATGACTTTCTACATAATGCCTGACTAAGCAGCTTGGTTGTATGTCATATTTTAATGAACAAACCTTCATTCCCATTGAGTCCTTAATAATAATAATCATAAGAATAATTTTATCATGTCTATTCTAAGTAAAGGAAGTTTAATTCAAAAAATTAAATAGTTTATTCCTGCCACAATTTTTCTAATAGGAATCACATCTCTAACTCTATACAAATATGTGTCTTATTAGTTACCACATTCTGGAATCACATATACTGACAGCCTAAGAATTTTCTAGAATGCCTTCCCCAGGATCATTCTTAGGAGGAGGTCATGGTCTGAAATTTATTTATTGGTCTTGAGAGATTTTTAAAACCACTCATAACTTGCTGTTGAAGGTTTGGAATTTTGAGTTGAGCAGATCTTCATTTTTTTTTTTTTTTCTCAGCCACTATTTCTACTTCTCCTCCTAACAAGCAGACATCAGTTGTTGCTTTGGCTGGAATTAAACAAACACAGGTGCTAAAATCATCAGTCTCCTCGTATTTTTTTCTACCTACTTGTATTATGGAACGTCATTAAGGTTCTGTAAAAGACACATTTTCCCAATTCATTACACCTAAAGGAAACTGCCAGGCAAAATGTGCTGCCAGAACATGAGCCACTGCAGATGTCCCCATGTGTACTGTGCGAGCAGGTGTTTCATTTGCAGTTTGCCAACAGCAAACAGTTTCTCAGGTGCACAGAGAATATCATCTTTGTACAAAACAGAAACAGTAATAACTACTCCTAGTAGAGTCTGGCTCAGTAGGCTGGCAGTGTGGAGTTGTTGAATATAGGACTGAATCAAGTACACAATGTTTAAATGGTGTAAAGGCATCCATCCTGGCAGTATTTGTGTCAATTACTAATCCTAGAAAAGATGAAGGTAAAACCCCAGCATAAAGCCAGAAGGTCGAGGAGCAACACTGTAGAGGTACCTATATGAAAAGCACTGAGAAATAACATATGTCTGTGAACTGAGAGTTAATATAACTACTTGATCAACATAAAAGTGTGGCTTAAATTTTATGCGCCATTTTCAAAGTCATAGTGTTAACATGGATTACATCAGAATTTATATTCATGTAAGAGTGATTACAAAGCTTAATTTCAAGTACTGGGATCTTAAATTGTTTTCTGCTCTGTTGCTGTGCTCTTGAAAACTTTGTTTACAGTAACTGGAGTGTTTCATACCAATTTTATACAGCAATTGGGGCTACACAAGAGTACAGAAAGCCCAGCAAAAAGTGACAACTACCTTTTTTGGTTTTCTAATTCTGTGGACTATATTCTCTACATCCTGAATTATCATGAAATACTCTTGTCTGTTCAGTTCATTCTTAATTTATTGCTGGCTCTTGTTTATGGCTCAGCTTTCACAGCTCCTATGGTAACATGCAGCCAAAAGATATTTTGTATATTATATTTATAATTAATATGTTAGTACAATATAATATATAGTTTAACATAACATATTCAACATGTATATGTGTATATCCATTAATGTAAGCATCCCTTACATATACTCTCAAGCTATCATTTGTACCATGAACATTGTGATGCTAGTCTACCAGAAATGAAGATCATAGGAGAGAGAAGCATTGAATGTTGGCTTGGTCTTATTAGTTTCTAACCCCTATCTATTACCTATCTTTTATAAACATAACTAAATTTCTTACTAATTTATATTTTAGTCTCATTTTCCTACTTAGTAAAGTTAAAGATAATTTATGCTTCAATGGATTTTGAATATAAAGAAAAAATAAATTGTCTAATTGATAATTCTGTATCTTCTTCTCTCTGACATATTTGTGCTATATATACACTGAAGTTTTGTTGCAAGTAATACTACACAGTTATATTTATTTGTAACTTTATGTAATGTTAGAATTATCAGTGATAAGTTGATAGAATTAAACATTCAATTTAATAATTTAGCTATGTAAAATATTGCACTAATCTTCCCTTTTTCCTTAGTCTGAGTATCTATTTCAAGGGGTCATAAAGTTTGTGTACATCAGAATCAGACTGATGTCTTTGGATGTGTGTTGTGCTATCAGCATCTTCCTCGTTAGTCTTATTTTAATCACCAGATGGTTACTCACCCAGCCCAAGGCCATCTCTAGATTTTACCTGCAGATTTGCAGTACCAGGGATGAATTGCCTTGCACTAAGCTGGGCCTTGTAACCTATCAGAGGGCAGTTGCATATCTCTATAACTTAATGTGACACCATTGCACTGTTGGATACATTTTACAAGGGAGGTTGATTTTGTAGCTTCCAAGTTGAAGGATTTGTTCCGATTTTAGTCGACTTTTTTTTTCTGGGTCTCATAAGCCCTTTCCAACACTATGGTAGCAGTTCAGCAGAAACATGGCTTCCATTTCATTTCCAACTTGATTTCTAAGTGTTGTGTGACTATGGCCTCGTCTTATCATATATTCAGGAACGAGGTCTTAGCTTAGTTCTGGTAGGTAACCAAACACTGATAATAGCCTACATTGTTTAAGCTGGTCTCATGGGCCTCCCTGAATGTTCTAACATATTCCTGCCACATCAGGGATACTTGGTTCTGGGAATCAAGCTCAGTGCTTAGTGCAGGTTTGCCAAGCACCTCTACCAGCTGAGTGATACTCCCAAGCCCCTGGTTTCAATGCCTATTTATAAAGAACTGTCTTTTATTTCTCTCAGTGAAGTATTTCCATATGTTCATGCATTTTTAAATTTTCAAGCATGTTAATATAATTTATATTTTTTTTTCTTATTTTGTATCTCAACATGCAGGCTATTTGTGCTCAGCTATTTTGGGCTTATTTATTTTGATTATGGGTCAGGTTTTAGCTTTGCTCTGCATGTTATTTTGTAGTTTTGTTGTATTTCAAATTTGTTCATCCTAGGTAATAATATGATATTTTGTATGAAACAAACTTGTATTTTGGCAAACTAAAATCAGAGAACTCTATGCTATTTTCTGTATTTTCCAGTGTATTATTTGGATCAATCCTTTAATGTATTCTAAGCTCAAAAGCCAAAATATTGATTTTTAGAGATATTATCAAATGAAATTTATTGAGTTGTAGCATTTTGTATTCCTTTAAATAAAGATCGCGTGTTTTTAAGTAGTCATTTTATTATACATGCTGTCAAATGTGTCAAGAAGGTGAAAACCTGAATATTACTCCATTGTTGCTTACTTCATTTATTCCTCAAGTATTGATAATCCCTTTTCTCTAGGTTATAATCCCCCACATATATTCACAAATAGTTCACCCAAGAGCTGAGGGGAGGAAGTTGAAAATATGAAGAGGAATGAAAAAGAGCATCAGAGACACTTTAAGCTTATGACTGACTTTCACTAGGGTTTGAGTGGAACATGAAATAAAGTGATGGCTGGTCATTTGAAGGTGAGTATGACTACTCCAAACAACATTTAAAAGAAAATAGTCTGAAGATAAATGTTACAACACTTGTAACTGACTATAAGGTTTACATTTCAGCTATTGAATATTTTAATTTATGATTGAAAAACATGTGCATGCTTGTGTATTATGTCTCCAAGTATGCCAGAGTGATTTTTAAGCTAGATACTGTGAGGCATTCTTCATTGTAAAAATAATTTTAAAAATATGTAAAATGATTTATATATCAATAAAATTTGGCATGTACAGTGGAGTGGTTTCTTTCTCTTAGTAAGCTATGTAACTATGAAGCTCCAATTATAGCCACAGGACTCTGGTCCTTAATTATTTAAATGTGACACATAAATATAATGTTTATTTAGTAACAAACTTAGTAACAGATTATACCAGCTTAAATATCTGTCAGCAAATGAATGGGCAAAGAATATATGTCATGTGTATCCACCATGAAATGCCATTCAGATATAACAAGAGCAAAATCACATTGTTTGGAATATACTGCATGAAAATAAAGACCAGGGTTTTAAACAACAACAACAACATAAAAGACTACAAATTAAATATTATATGTTTTCTCTCTCTCATATGTGGACTGTTAGGGAATGAGAAAAAGAGAAGCAGTGGGAGGAGGTAGTATAAATGTGAATGATAAGGGCATTAATGTAATCAAAGTACCTTAAAAAACTTCATTAAAAATTTCAAATAAAATCTCTTATTTTATACAATTAAAATAAAGCAATAAAATTTTGCAAAATGAAGTAATTCTGGTGGCTACATTGAGAAGTAACTGTAAGATTACATGCTAATAATTGAAAGATGAGTATGTAACTTCCTCATGATGCTTTTTTTTTGCAATCTTGTAATTATGAGTAAGTCATTCACTCTCAAAAAAGTCATGGCTTAGCGGTTAAATGATAAGGGGTCTATTACAAGACTGGAGACAAAAGGATTGGCACTCACCTTCTGAAGAATTCTGAGGCTGAACGCTGATTATTCCATTGTGTTGGTATGTGTGCATGTGCAGAAATGATGATGGCAGAGGGAGAGGATCAAAGAGGATATTATCTTCTGAGAACATAAAAACTTATGCCTGAATATATTTGTGTGCTTGCAGATACATATTGCCTATAGATATGTTTATGGACATGCATACATAAGGGATTAACAATATAGTATATTTTTAGGTAAGATATAATTATTATTTTAAATATTCGATATTAACACATAAATGTAAATGGTGTGCTTACTAGTTAGAGTTTTGTAATGTTTAAAATTTTAAAAAGTAAGACATATTTTCAGTAACTATTTGAGGTGTAGTGTTTCATTCATTATGAACAATAATGTTACATAACTATTTAAAATGTTTAAATCAGTATATGTTTTAAATTCAACCTTATGTGACATTAATAGGACTTGAATATTACATGAAATCAACATACATTAAGCATATGTATTAGAATTATAATTACTGCATGCCAATCAAATCTAGATCAGCAAATATTATGAAAGATAAATTTATTTTATAGCATATATGACAGTGCAAAAGAATGTAATTACAACAAATTTCAATATTTTAAGGAAAGAATATGTTTTTAAAAAATTAATAACTGAATTTGTAATTTTCTCAACTACATATCTTAATATATTTATATAAATATTTTTAAAAATTATCTGACAAATCAGCATGCTAAATATAATTTAAAAATTGATCATTAACTTCTATCATTTCCTGGCCTTTTGCATAAAGTCATGTTTACTATTTATTTCTTAAAAACACTCTTGAAAATATTATGTATATTCAAACTTCTGAAAAACTTTAATTTTAATTGACAATTTTAAAATCATTTGCCTGCTTATTGCAATTAAAATAATTTTTCTTTTAGCATTTAATGTGAAAAAATCTCAATTTTCAGAGGTTGGAGAAATAGCTCAGTCCACAAAGTATATGCATCCCAAATGTGAGAACCTGAGTTTCACCACTAGTAAACATATAATAATGCCAGAAGAGTACACAGACTTACAGTCCTAGTATTGGGGAGCTAGAGACAGAAGCTCTCTAACCAGCCAGTGTAGTCAGACTGATGAGCTCCAGCCCAATGAGATATCCTGTTTCAAAAGATGGAGGCTATTCCTGAGGTAATACCCAAGGTACCCCTCTGGCCTATACACATATGTGCATACAAGTTCATGAGTGATTGCAGCCATTCATCTTCTCATGCATAAAGAATTATACTCAGGTGCACACACATAAGCACACACATGCATTTAGAAAGTGTGATGCCAAACATTTAAAGTGGTATGAAAAACATGCATTGGCATTTTCTCTTCCTCTATAACTAAGAGTCGTTGACATTATTTACCTAACCAGTGCAGGTACACCTTCTTTACCTGGGCTCTCCTTGAGGTGCCATCCCTCTGAGAACATTAATTAGAATCTATAATAATATGCTTCATAGTTGCTTCCTCCAGAGTTGATGTTTCCCATAATTCATTTGATAAGAAGCATTATAATTTCAAAATTTTCTCAAACTCAGTCTTTTTACCAAAGCAAGTACTTAATATTCCTTTTCCTTTTGGGCATTTTAGCTTCATTATTAGTTTACTAACTGTGTCAGTAAATAGTACTACTGTTTCCAATGCACATTTGGAATCATACCTCATGCACTTATGTTTATGCAACTCCATATTCAGTCTGTTAACTATCTCTTAAATTCATTGCTTTGTTTCTTTTTATCTTATTTAGAAGGTCTTCTTCCTTCACATTCAGCATATTAACCCTGGTAGCCTCACATGTTCTAAAGCCTGAGTTATGCTTATTTGCCATGTAAATCATATCAGAAACCACTGCCTCCTTCACCACCCATCATTACCCATCAGGCAGTGAACTCAATTAACTTATAGCTACATTGTCTTCATATTATTCTTAGGAAAGAAATAGTTCAAAGAAACTATAAAATTCTGAAAAATCTCACATTTATTTAAAGCTGTAGGCTGTTAGCTTTCCAAATACCTCATTCACCCTTTGCTGAGCTAAACTGACATATGGGAGCAACAGGATGAACTTCTTTTCCTCCCACCTCAAAGCAAGACAGATGCTACTTAAACTGTCAGAATGTAAATTTTTGTTGTAATTTTATGTATTTTCTTAAGATACCATCCTTATTTGATCAAATATCTTTATTATAAATTCTGTAGGCAGTAATTTCTTTTCTTTCCAAATTATTTAGCTCAATTATGTATGTTTTTTCATGAGTATATAATTAATATTTGTTTTTTTCCAAAATTTAAAAAATGCAAGAAAAAATTTGAAATCAGTTCACTTACTTGCTTTTTACTACTGTATTTTAAAATCTCTCCAAAAAATTTAAAAAAATTAATATGCAATATGCTCTATCCCCCAAAATAATCCTATTTGGCTTGAAGTTTGTGATTAGTGAGGAACCTCACCTCCTCTCCATGTCCTACCCCTCTGGAAACCACAATTCTACTCTTTATTTTTAAAATGGAATTGAGACAGACACTAATCAATGCTAACTCTACTTCTACATTTTGAACTTGTAAGACATTAACAATGTTATAATAGGTACTGACAAATGAAGAAGACAATACACAATAAAATACAAAATATAATTCAACAGTCTAAAGCCTTATATCAACTTCTACCAAAACTGATATGCAGAGACACAGAGACTACCAAGAACTCATGACTGAAGTAGACCTAAAATGAACCCAACATGGCTCAGGGAAATTTGCAGAAGAGGGAGCAGAAAGATTGTTAGAGCTACATGTCGGGACATTATGCAGAGACATTGCCTCTTACCTGTAACTGAAAGCTAACCCTACAATGCATGACCCACATTCTCCAATGAGGTGGGTCCCTGAGGAGGGGAGAGGACAGGGATGAGGCTAATGATGGCACCAACATGGCTGTATACACACTATGTACATAACTAATAATAATAATAAAGCCTTATATTTGTTGTAATAATGAATAAGGGTGGATAAGAGAATTAAAAACTTGTAATGTTATATATTTATCTTTAAAGCATCATGTTCCACATTCAAAATGAAAAAAAAAATGTATTATTTTGTGTCAAAAAGTGACATGCAAAAACATGAGTTTGATGACATTTTTCTGAGGTACTATGTATGCATAAACTGCAATAAATTTTTCTGAAAAAAATTAGATAAAAAGATGAAAATTTGCATATGAACTCACAAAACATTTTATTGTGGTGATTATTTGAAGTACTCAGAGATTCAGTAATAAGTATAAATCATTTTTCACATTATGAAGAAATTGGAATTTTATGTCATTTCTACACACTTCTTAAGCCTTTTAAGCTGTCTTCATATTCATTATATTGAATAGTCATATTAGCAGGTAAAATATAACAACAAAAGTTTTGGCAGAGTTTACTTAAGAATCTTTTAACATTAAAAAGTTCATCTAGTGAAAATTTATGATGATAAAATTTTATAAAATAGATTTTAAAAAGGATATTTCATTTAATGAGGAAAATATAAATTTTCATAAACAGAGTTATACATTCAGAATTAGAGTGAAAAAAAAATCTGACTCATTTTTGTCTTACTGCTATCATTATAAGTCTTTAAATTTAGTGTGTCCTGGTTTTGAGTTATCATTCAGTTCCATATACTGACTTTTGTAGCGGAACATGCTAATTATTCTGTATATGTTTACTTTTTTCTGTTCTCTTTTTACTCTGAGAAACTACTCACTGATTTAAAAAATCTCAGTGACATAATAATTCAAAGTAACTTTTAATCTATTGATTCAAGGATGTAAAGGGGAAATGAGCCTCTGCACCTATTCTGTGGTGTGAATGACACCTAGATTGGAAAAGATTGAAGCTCCTGCCTAGTATGGAGATATGATATGTAGACTTACAATATAGTGAAGTATCTAAATGTCCAGAAATGTCTTCCAAATTCTAGGAATTTGTAGGCAAAGAATAGAAAAACATTGTAACACTGTCAGCTTTTCATTTAGATTCATTTAATCACCTCAAACCTATGTAATTAGTTCATTTTTCTTTAAATTAATCATATTTATTTTATACTTTTGGCAATAAAAGTACTAATAAGAAACTTGTGCTGTGTTCCCTATATCAAAGGGTGTGTGGGTGGGCACATGTGTGGAGTGAGTAGGCCATATCCCTGTTATCCAGGTCCGTCCAGTTATCTGGTCTCAGTTTCCTACCCCAGAGGTTGTGCAGGCAGGCACAACATGGGGTGAGTAGGCCAGATTGCTATTTCCCAGCTCCTCCCAGTTCCCAGGTCCCAGTAGGTCTTGAGCCTTGCTTGTGTTGGGGGGGGGCGGGGGCTGGTCCCTGAGTAGGCTGTGGAATCAGGCCTTTGGCTCTGATATCCTGACTGGCCTCTGTGTACCAACATTTCTATTAACCTGACTCAGAATTTGCATGAGACAAAGGACAAAAACATACTTCCTCCTCAAAAGAATAGTCTCCCTAAAATGGGCAGACCACCACACAGAAAAATCCAATGAAAGTCAGAAAACTGAGAGATCTCCACAAAGGATGCCTATTCCTACATTGGAAGCCTCCAAGGAAATCACAGAGAAGTCAACAAAAATTCAATTCCAATATGAAAACACAGCAACCAATGAGAGTCTAATCAAAAGAATCCCTGAACTGGAAACAAACCATCAAAGAAATAGCAATTGTATCAATGAAATTGAACAGAATCATCTACTAGAGTATTCAGCTTTTCACAACAGGCTTAACTTGATTGAAGAAAACATTAGAAAACTCAACATATGAATGAATTGAAGGTGAGTCAAGAAATAGAAGATCACAAAAAGCTGATTGATTAAGCTGAATGAAGACTTGATGAAATGTAAGAATGAATTCCAGGAAGCATTATTTAACTATTTATTATTATTAATATTTAGTATTGGTATTAGTATTATTTAATTATTTAATTATTGAAGAAAATTTTCTCACTGTCTCACAAGACAGGTCCATCCACTAAAGAAGACCACCAAGGAGAACTTCCGGTTAAGATGGCGGCATAGGTACAATGCCAAAGCAACCTGGGGGGAAAAAAGACCAAAAAACCTCAGCAAAATACACACTTTTACTAAAAAGTGAGGTATATAGGAAACTGAAGCAGCAGTGGAGAAGTAGGAGAGATCCAGAGCATCCAGAGCCCGCACAGGCTGGCAAAAGCGGCCCTGGCAGCTCTGCCAACTGCAGCAGCGGAGGCACGCAACAGAAAGCCGCCAGGCTCAGCTCCAGCCTCAGGAAAAACCAGGTGAGGGAGGTTCGCCTCACACAGTGCTCTTTGCAACTCAGGAAACAAGAAGGAAGAGTGGCAGTGTGCAGCGGAGGAGCAGAACGCGAGGTAGAAGAACACGTGGAACAGCGAGAGAACCAGAGCAGCTGTGGCTCCCTCCACTCCCCCACTGCCTGAGCCCAGCTCTGGCGAACAGAGCAGAATCCTGGGACCCGGCCATGCCAACTTGAGCCGACAGGAGGACCCAAGCAGGAGCAGAGTTTGGCAGCAACATCAGCAGCTCCGGAACTGGTACCAGCTGTCCCAGCAGCAGCAGACACAGGAGCGGCAACAATAGCAGACCCAGAAGCAGCAGCAGTTCCAGCAGCGGGGGTGCTGATCTGCAAGGCCACAGTTGCCAGGCTTGGTTTGCCCCGCAGGAAAAGCCAGTGCCCAGCTCCAGAAATCAGAACAGCAGCCCGACGACCCAGGCAGCAACTTGACTGAGACCAAACTAATCCAAGCTAACTGGGTTTGTACCAGGGAAGGGTCTACCTTGGTCACAAGCTGACTGGGATCCCTCAACAGACCAGAAATCTTAACCTCTATGTTGACAGAGGATCTGGTTGTTATAATAACTACTCTGGCATACATACTTGGGGCTGTTTCTGACTGAATGGGTACAGTGTTTAGTTAACTTTTAGAATCTACCTGCGTTTTATTCCACTCAGCCTACTTGAATACTCCCATAGCAGGGAAACTCAACCCCTAGGAGCACCTTTGTAGATACTCTCAGAGTCTTAAGAGACACATCTAACACCTTAAGCTCCTACCCTGAAAATATATAACATGAAATCAATTCATATAGCTAAGAATACCAAGCTAGCTAGAAAATCCAAGCATTAACTTAATCCAAGATGCAAAAATATATACATTATAACACAAGAAACACTAAAAAGCAAGATGATATAAATCCACCTAACAGTACTAATGCATCAGAAATGACCTCCAGTGAGAATGAGTTAGAGGAAATGCCTGAAAAAGATTTTAAAAGAATGATTGTAAATATGTTCAAAGAAGTCAGAAAACAAATCAAAGGAGTCAAAGAGGAACTTAAAAGAGGAATTCAAAGGAATCAAAGATGCAGGACACCAATTTCATGAAATAAAGAAGGCAATACAAGACATAAATAAGGAAATAGAAATAATAAAGAAAAACCAGTCAGAATTACTAGCAATGAAGAACAAAGTTAATGAAATAGAAAACTCTGTAGAAAATCTTACCAGTAGAATGTATGAAGGAGAGGACAGAATATCTAAGCTAGAAGAGCAGGTGGCAGATCTAATACAGGCCAACAAAGAGAAAGACAAACTTATAGAAAAGTATGAGTGGGAATTTCAAGATATTCGGGACACTATGAAAAGATCAAATATTAGAATTCAGGGCATAGTAGAAGGAGAAGAATTCCACTCCAACGGCATAGTAGGTTTCTTCAACAAAATCATAGAAGAAAATTTCCCCCAAATTGGGAAAGAGGTGCCAATACAGATACAGGAAGCCTTTAGAACCCCAGCCAGACAAAACCTGGAAAAAACCTCTCCTCACCATATTATAATCAAACTTCCAAACACACACACCAAAGATAAAATATTGAAAGCAGTTAGAGAGAAAAATCAAGTTACCTACAAAAGTAAGCCCATCAGGATTACAGCAGATTATTCAACACAAACTTTTAAAGCCAGAAGGGCTTGGGGTGATATATTCCAAGTTCTGAAGGATAACAACTGTCAACCAAGGTTATTTTATCCTGCAAAGTTATCCATTCAAATAGACAGAGAAATAAGGACATTCCATGACAAAAGCAGGTTAAAGGAGTATTTGAAGACAAAACCAGCTCTACAGAAAATACTTGATAGAAACCTCCATGCTGAATAAAAGGAAAAGCACACATATAAGGAACCTAGAAAAAACAAGCAATACTCAAATACTAGTTAACAGAAGAGAGCACAGGTAGAACCAGAACCACAAAAAAAAAAAAAAAAAGGCAAACATAAATACACAACTTTCAATAATATCTCTTAATATCAACGGCCTCAATGCCCCAACGAAAAGATATAGATTCGCAGACTGGGTTAAAAAGGAGGATCCTACAATTTGTTGTCTCCAAGAAACTCACCTTTCTACAAAGGATAGACATTACCTTAGGGTGAAAGGTTGGAAGACGGTGTTTCAAGAAAATGGGCCTAGAAAACAAGCAGGGGTTGCTATCCTAATATCGGACAGGGTAGACTTTAGTCCAACGTTAGTCAAGAAAGATAAGGAAGGTCACTTTATATTGATTAAGGGCACACTCCAACAGGAGGACATTACAATCCTAAACATATATGCACCTAACATGGGGGCTCCCAAATTGGTCAAACAAACACTATTAGAACTAAGGTCACATATAACACCAAACACAGTGGTGGTGGGTGACTTTAACACCCCACTCTCATCAATTGAAAGGTCATCCCAGGAAAAAATAAACAGAGAGGCATCTGGACTAAATGAGGTCATAGAAGGAATGGACTTAACAGATATATACAGGACATTTCATCCAAAGGCTGCAGAATATACATTCTTTTCAGCAGCACATGGGACCTTCTCTAAAATAGACCATATATTAGGACACAAAGGAAATCTTAACAAATTCAGGAAAATTGAAATAATTCCTTGCATTCTATCTGACCACAATGGAATTAAACTACAAATCAGTAGCAAGAAAGGCTAGAGAGCATACACAAAATGATGGAAACTAAACAATACACTACTAAATGATGAATGGGTCAATGAAGAAATCAAGAAAGAAATCAAAAACTTTATCGAGTCAAATGATAATGAGAACACAACATACCAAAATCTCTGGGACACAATGAAGGCAGTTGTAAGAGGTAAATTTATAGCCTTAAGTGCCTATATTAAGAAATTAGAAAGGTCGCAAGTAAATGACCTAATGCTTCACCTTAAAGCCTTGGAAAAAGAAGAACAAGGCAAACCAAAAATCAGTAGACAGGAAGAAATAATAAAGATTAAGGCAGAAATTAATGAAATAGAAATAAAAAGAACAATCCAAATAATTGATGAAACAAAGAGTTGGTTCTTTGAAAGGACAAACAAGATTGATAAACCCTTAGCAAATCTGACCAAAAGATAGAGAGAAGAGACAAAAAATAATAAATCAGAGATGAACAAGGTAACATCACATGGGCCAACATATTACTAAATGGGGAAAAACTGGAAGCTTTTCCACTAAAATCAGGAACAAGACAAGGTGTCCACTGTCCCCACTTTTATTTAATATAGTTTTGGAAGTCTTAGCCATAGCAATAAGGCAAGAGACACACATAAAAGAGATACAAATTGGAAAGGAAGAGATCAAGTTATCATTATATGCAGATGACATGATTCTATACATAAAGGACCCTAAAGACTCTACTAGAAAACTATTAGAGCTGATCAAAACCTACAGCAATGTAGCAGGATACAAAATAAATACACACAAATCAATAGCCTTCATATATGCTAACAACAAACACACAGAGGATGAAATCAGAGAATCACTCCCATTCACAATTGCATCAAAAAAAATAAAGTACCTTGGAATAAACCTAACCAAGGAAGTGAATAATCTCTATAATGAGAACTTTAAAACACTCAAGTGAGAAATTGCAGAAGACACTAGAAAGTGGAGAAACATCCTTTGTTTCTGGATTCGAGAATCAATATTGTGAAAATGGCAATCTTACCTAAAGCAATCTACACATTTAATGCAATCCCTATCAAAATTCCAAAGGCTTTCTTCATGGAAATAGAAAAAACAATCCAAAAATTCATTTGGAATCACAAAAACCCTCGAATATCTAAAATAATACTGAGCAACATTAATGAGGCTGGTGGTATCACCATACCTGATTTTAACCTATACTACAGAGCCACAGCAACAAAAACAGCATGGTACTGGCACAAAAACAGACATGTAGATCAGTGGAACAGAATAGAGGACCCAGATGTAAGCCCAAGTAGCTATAGCCACCTGATATTCGATAAAAATGCCAAAAATACTCATTGGAGATGAGACAGCCTCTTCAGCAAATGGTGTTTTGAAAACTGGATATATATCTGCAGAAGGATGAAAATAGATTCTTCTCTCTCACCGTGCATAAGAATTAAGCCCAAATGGATTAAAGACCTTAACATCAGACCTGAAACTCTGAAACTGCTAGAGGAAAAAGTAGGGGAAACCCTTCAACATATTGGTCTTGGCAAAGACTTTCTGAATACAACCCCAATTGCTCAGGCAATAAAACCACAGATTAATCACTGGGACCTCACGAAATTACAAGGATTTTGCACTGCAAAGGACACAGTGAAAAAAGCAAAGAGGCAACCTACAGAATGGGAAAAAAATCTTCACCAGCTATATATCTGATAGAGGATTAATATCTAGGATATACAAAGAACTCAAAAAGTTAAATAATAAGGAATCAAACAAACCAATCAAAAAATGGGCTATTTAGCTAAATAGAGAGTTCTCAAAGGAAGAAATACGAATGGCATATAAGCATCTAAAAAAATGTTCTACGTCACTAGGCATCAGGGAAATGCAGATTAAAACTACATTGAGATTCCATCTCACTCCTTCAGATTGGCCACCATCATGAAAACAAATGATCATAAATGTTGGCAGGGATGTGGAAAAAAAGGAACCCTTCTACACTGCTCTTGGAAATGCAATCTGGTCCAGCCATTGTGGAAAAAAGTGTGGAGGTTCCTAAAACAACTAAAGATTGATCTACCATATGACCCAGCTATAGCACTCCTAGGCATGTATCCAAAGGACTCATCTCATTTCCTTAGAAGTACATGCTCAACCATGTTTATTGCTGCTCAATTTATAATAGCTGGGAAATGGAACCAGCCTAGATGTCCCTCAACAGATGAGTGGATAATGAAGATGTGGCACATTTATACAATGGAGTTCTATTCAGCAGTAAAGAAAAATGAAATTATGAAATTTGCAGAAAAATGGATGGACCTGGAAAGAATTATACTAAGTGAGGTAACCCAGGCCCAGAAAGCCAAGCGCCAAATGTTCTCTCTCATATGTGGATCCTAGCTATAGATGATTGGGCTTCTGCGTGAGAATGAAAATACTTAGTAGCAGAGGCCAGTAAGGTAAAAAGGAGACATAAAGGGTAGAGAAAGGAAGGGAGGAGGATACTTAATAGGTTGATATTGTATATATGTAATTACAATGATTGTAATGGGGAGGTAATATGATGGAGAATGGAATTTCAAATGGGAAAGTGTGGGGGTGGGGTGGGAGGGAATTACCATGGAATATATTTTGTAATCATGGAAAATGTTAATAAAAATTAAAAAAAATTAAAAATGTAAAAGTTAAAAAAAAAAAAAAAGAAGACCACCCAATACCAAAGATACAAGACTAAAGAACAAACTCTCCAAGGCATATCATTCTTAAAACTCTTAACAATGAAAACATAGGAACAGTTTTAAAAGCAGCAAGAGGGAAACAATTCACAACATACAAAGGCAATTCCATCAGAATTATATCAGATTTCTCAGTAGAAACCCTGAATGCCAGAAGGGCCTGTAATGGAACACTTCAAAATCTAAAAAACTATGACTTTCAACCCTAGCTACTCTACCCAGCAAAAGTATCCCTTATAATAGATGGTCAAAGTAAAAAAAGTTAACTCTAGGACTATATGAACAAAAAGCCAAACCTTCAGAGAATACTCCACACAGAACAGTCAAACAACCAATCTGCAGAGCCAATAAGAACATAATAACAAAAATAGATCAGCCTCTACATAGTACAAAACACAAAAAGCACTAAACCCCATAAAATACCTCATCATGGCAGGGATTAATTCAAACCTCACAGTAATAACCTTAAATATTAATGGTCTTAATTTGCCCATCAAAAGACACAAGTTATCAGGGTGCATCAACAAAATAGACCCTTCTAATTGCTGTCTTAAAAAAATCCACCTCACCAATAAAGATAGATACCTCTGTAAGGTGAAAGGGTAGAAAATGATTCCAAGCAAATGGAAATAATAAAAAAGGGGGTGTTGGTATACTAATATGTAATAAAACTGACCAATGATATGAAAGACCTATATAATGAAAACATAAAATAAAAAATCTAAAGAAAGAAATTGAGGAGGACTTGAGAAAATGGAAAGACCTCCAATGCTCCTGGATAGGTAGAATTAATATTGTGAAAATAGTAATTCTACCAAGAACAATATACACATTTAATGAAATGCTGATAAAAATACCAGCATCATTCTTCACAAAGATTGAATAAATGATCTCAAAATCCATATGAAATGGCAGCAGGCCTCAGATGTTCAAACATATCTGCAGCAAAAAAAAAAAAAAAAAGAAAGAAAGAAAGAAAAGAAAAGAAAAGAAAAGAAAAGAAAAGAAACACCTCTGGGGGTACCACTATCACTATACCCAATGTAAAGCTGTATTACAAAGCCATAGTACCAAAAACAGAATGGCACAGAAAGGAAAACAGAAACACAGACCAATGGAATAGAATTGAAGACACAGACCTGAGGTCAAGTAACTCAGTTATTTGAGCTTTGACAAAGATGCCAATAATGTAGACTGGAGAAAAGAAATACAGCAACTTCAACAAATGGTGTTGGACAAATTTGATGACCATATGTAGAAAAAATGAAATTAGACTCACTTATTTCTCCATACACAAAAATCAAATCCAAATGGATTAAAGACCTTAACATAAGACATGAAATTCTTCACTTACTGGAAGAAAAAACAGAAGGCACATTCCATCATAAAGGACTGGGAAAGACTTTCTGAACAAAACCCCAGCAGCCCAGAAAATTAAACAAGCAGTTAACTAATGAGATGTCATGAAGCTAAAAAGTTTTGTACAGACATGCCATAAGCAGAGGGAATAAATTGCCCACTAAATAGAAGAAAATCTTACAGTTATACCATTGACAGAAGCCTAGTATCTAGAATCTACAAAGAACTCAAAAAATTAAACAATAAAATATTAAACAACCCACTCCAAAAGTGGGGGAGAGAACTGAATAGGAAGTTCTCAGAGAAAAAAATTACAAATGGCTAACACACACTTAAGAAAATGTTCAACATCCTTAACCATTAGGTAAATGCAAATTAAAACAACTATGAGATGCTACCTCACCCCAGTAAGGATAACAAACATTAAAAAATAAAATGAAAACAAATGTAGGCAAGGATGTGGAGAAATAGGGGATATTCGTTCATTGTTGGTGGAATGTAAACCTGTACCAGCACTATGGAAATCAATATGGAAACTCCTGAGAAGAATGAATATAGAGTTATCAACAGACCCTGTTATTCTGTTACTGGGCATTTACCTTAATAGCCCCACACCTCAGTTCAGAGATATTTGCTCAACCATGTTTATAGCTGCTCAATTCATACTAGCTAAGAACTGGAATCAACCCAGGTGTCCAACATTGGACAAATGGATAACCAAGATATGATGTGTCTACATCATGGAATTCTTCTTGGCAGTAAGGAAAATGACACAATGAAAACAAAAAAAGATTAATAAGATTAAGGTTGTTTATGTAGCTAATTATAAATAAGGTGTAAAGACATGGATATATAAATTGTTCAGGAAAGATAAAGGATGGGGAAATTTATTATAAATTTATACATAACATATATCTGAGAACCTTTTGTCCATTTGCTTTAGGGGAATTATTTTAAGATGTATCTGGTTATGAGATGACAGTTGCCTTTTCACATATAATTTATATATAAGTTGCTTTTTCATTCATCAGAAGACATTTACATTCACCAAAAAGAAAACCTGGAATACAGCCCAGACACCAACTTTCAAATATTGCTTCTGAAAGTCCAATTCTAGCAGGAGGGATGAGTTTGATGAATAAGAAACAGTCACACACTTAACACAAGTTGGATTTGGGAAGTTGAAAATGGGAAGTGTAAAAAAGTGCTTAGTGTTCTGAGATTTATAAAGCTCTGGACAAATGTGTGGCCATCCCAATCATCAAAATCATCCTTCATAAGCAGTTTAAGAAAACAATTGTGGAAAAGAATTTAGAGAAAAATTTTGTGCATACCTAAGTTAATAGCCACATGCAGCTATAAAATAAAAACACACAGGGCTGGTTGGGAGAGTGCTCATTTGAGAAATTATCTACAATCCCAGTTCTCTAGCCCCTACCTGACAGTTAGCCTGCTGATAGGAATTTGTAATCCCAGCACTAGAGACACATGAGCATCTTTGTGATTGCTGGTTAAATGGTCTAGCTGAGTTAGTGAGCTAAGTACAGTCATAGACAGCATGTCAAAAACTAAGAGTGATTAAGCGAGTCATGCAACTTCAACCTATTGCCTCCACGTACCATTGCATATGTGTACACATGCATACTTCACACAGGTACAACACACAAGCAAGCACACAAAATGTATACAATTAAATAAATGTAAGGAATTTTTAGTCATATTCATGTCTTCCTTTGCTTATCAAATGTATGCTAAGCCAAGGAATGTCATGTATGTAAGGAGTGTGAGTATGAGAAAATTCTATTTCAAATATAATGGAAGAACAAGTAAAATAAATGTGCCATTTCATATTAAGTATAACATACTTTATTAATTATAAAATATAAGTAGCACAGAACATTCATATTTTGATATGACACTTATTATATACATATTTCAATTTAATAGCATTAACATAATGACAACTAAATTAAATTAAACTTTCCAAAGTGTATAAAATGAAATTTTACTTTAATACCATTGTAAAAAGTAATAAAGACAAAATGCAATACATCAAAACATATTGATTCTGAGGATATAGTGGTCATGGGACAGACAGGGCCTTTATAATAAATATATAGTCTAAGTAGTATGAAAAGTTATTATAATTAAATATATTAAACTTACAATTCAAAGTGAGAAAAAATAATAAATGGAATAGCCAGGTGAAAAATTATAATGGATATAACTAAAGGAAAGAAATGTTAACAGCTGGTTCTTGTTTCATTTTGTTTTGCTTGAGGCAGGGTCTTATGTAGAACAGACTGGCCTCTAACTTGCAATGTAGCTGAAGATGACTGAACTTCTGATTCCCAAGCCTTTACCTCCCAAGTCCTGGGACTACTGGTATCTGTCACCTGTCCACACAAAACAATTTCATCTAATGTTTAGCTCAAACCTATGGATTCATTGATGCTAAGCAAGCACTCTGCCAACTGAGCTACATCCTCGTCCTTTCACCCTTACTTTTTTTTTTTTATAGTTTCTACATCAGGTATCATTTTCTGCTTTGCTGTGTGCTAAAAGACAAGCAATAGTGCTAGAGAGATTGCTCAGTGGTTAAAAGAGCTTTCTTGCAAAGCCTGGCAGCCCATTCTTATTCTCTATCTGTATGTCTCTTATTTATGTATGAAAAATTTATTTAAAAGATGAGCAAATTAAAAAAAGATAAGCAAATAATCCTCATTGCTGAATAAAATAAGGCACTACAGTAATGATATTTTAAGTTAACTTCCAATTATATTGGATGTTTCAATTTTTGATGACATACATTTTATTACAGATATCATATGTAAAGTTAATCTCTCTGCTGATATTGTGCTTATACCCAACTTTCAGGTAACATAAACAAATACTGAAAGAAAACCAAAAATGCAAAATTTGAAATTGGTCTCATTGGATAAGTCAAGCAACACATGCATGTTGAGTGAAGAATAGTGCCTGGGCTAGAAAGAAGAGTGCACTGTAAGATAACCTGAATGAACATCTGGTATTTTACTGCCAGAATAAAGAAGTTATAGTTTACTTGCTATTTCTTTCATCATTGCCAAATTATGGACATGTTAAGAAATAGTGTAATTAGAAATTGAATTCCTTAGAAGATAATATCTCTAACTAAATTTAATGTTTTCATTGTTAGAAGGTGCCGGGCTTCCCCGAAAGACCAAGCCTGCTGGTGCCTCCCAAGGGGTTGAGGAGGAGGATGAGTGTGGATGGCCAGGAACACACCACCAAGCCGGGAGTCTCATCAAAGTAGGAACTCGCTTTATTGTTACAGGTGGTTGCCTATATACTGTTGAGAACGAGGGTGGGGATTCTAGGATGGGGGAAGAGGTAAGGGCCAATAGTATACTGCGACTTTTGAAATGATTGGTTCTAAGTGTGCACGTGTGGGAATTCCAACTCCTATGTGGAAGTAACAGGCCAGAGGCCATTAGGTGTCTTGCTGAGTCATAGCTGGCCAGAGGCAGATCGCCAAACTTTAGCTAGGCTCAGGAAGTTCCACTAGACCTCATGCCTGGGCCTTTCAAGGCCCAATAAGAAGGTAGGGACCCAAGGGTGAGATACATCTCAGGACTCACTACATGTAATGGGATTCGTAAATAAGTGTGACATAGGCAGAGGCTGAGTAAACGAAGTGTGGGTTCAGCACGAGCGGAAAAGAAGGAACCAGAGAAGAAAGAAAAGTGAATAACTGTGGAATGCCTCTGATGATATTTTTCTAACTTAAATGTCTTCTGTGAAGTGTGTGTGCGTGTGTGTAGTATGTGTATATACTATATGTGTGTGTAGTATTTGTGTGGAATATGCATATATGTGTCACATGCAGGTGCTGGAAGAGGATTTCAGGTGCCTCTACATCACTCTTTCACTCTTGAATCTTATTACTTTGATACAAGGAACTTTGAAGCCTGAACTGATTTTCAGGTAGACTAGCTGACCATTGAGGCCCAGTGAATGTTCTTTCACTTCCCACCTACAGATTGTGATTGCAGATGTGTGTGGCCATGCTTAGCATTTTGCATAGGTTGTGGGGATTAGATTTAAATCCTGGGCTGAAGAGATGGCTTAGTGGTTAAGCGCTTGCCTATGAAGCCTAAGGACCTATGTTCGAGGCTCAATTTCCTATGACCCATGTTACCCAGATGCACAAGGGGTGCACGTGTCTGGAGTCCATTTGCAGTGGCTGGAGCCTCCCCTCCTCTCTTTCTCACCCTCCCTCTTTCTCTCTGTTTGGAGCTCTCAAATAAATTTAAAAAAAATAAGAAACTTAAGTCCTCAAGTCTGCATAGCAAATATTTTTCCCACTAAGCCATCTGTCTAACTTTGTATTTGAATAGTTATATCAGCAGTAATACACTCTATATTCAAGTAAACTTCAAATAGATATAAATTAACTTAATATACCAGCCTTCTGTTTGGTTCAAAGACCATAATGATGGACAGTGGAGATTACACTTAAAAAAATGCAGTTGTTTCTCAAGTAGTTTCAACGTTTCACATTTTATAGAGTCCTCATTTTAGGGTGTTAGTTACATTTAACACCATATGTCTCTTGAGATTTGAAAGTCAGATGAATCCAGTTGAATAAAAGGGACCTCATTTAGATAGTTACCTGCATAAAATTTATGAATAAGTTACATAGTCTTGAATCACATAAAGTCATTTTTCACAGAAAAGCCAATGTGAATTTGAGATAGTGGCATAAGAAAACTAATATGAATTTTAGACATTGGAAACATTATTACTATTAGTGTTTCATGTCTGTTGTAAATACCTGTGATCTGTTTTGTGAATATACAGATGAGAAGAGTTTACTTTTTAAGAATACATAAGCTAATGGGCAATGATACAGAGTTCAGTCAGAAATCCCGTAATACTGGCAAAAGTCTACTTAATCTTTTTGTTGTTAAATGTGAAAGTAACTATTGAATATTATGTTTAAACTAGATCCTTGAAGTACACCTTATTCCAACACTTATCTCCTCCATCTTGTCATTCACAGGAAAGTATTGCACTCCTCACATCTTGGGTCTTCAGGAGTACACTCACTGCTCTTAAGAGTGATTTTTTTTTTTTTTTTGGTCAACTATGACAGTTACCTTTAATTTTTAAGGGCCTGGTAACATTTTTTTAAGATTTAAGTTGTATTTCAATCAAAAGGACTTCAAATGATATCAAATCACTATCTGGTAAGTAACAGAAACTCTACTTCTACACCTAAGTTATCTGGTCACGTATTCCATAATAGTGGTGAGTGTAGCTGACGTTTCAGTGGGGGCTCTTATTTGATGACGTATGTAGAGGAGTATAGGAGTCATCCGTTTTCTGGCCAAGGTTCATGGTCGTGGATCTGCAACAGGACAGCACATTATTGAAGATCAAAGGTATAGTAATGTGCAATTATTAGTCCTGACTGAATTTGCTGCCACTTATGTCTCTCTGACATTATCAAGGTATAAAAACTGCACAAATTAAACAGCATCCTTAGTTACTGAGCATTCTTAGCTTAGCTTATCATGGATTCCCTTATGCTAAACTGTATGAAGAAGGGAAAGATTGTTAAAATGTGATAGGACAAAAGGAAGAACCTATGGAAAAAAAATAAGTGCAAAACTGGGAGAAGCATAAAAACATTTGTTGTGATTTAGGACTCTTCTCTGTGTCCCTTCATTTCCAGAGATAAGGGTTTTCCTTGCCTTTTCCCCCTAGGTAAAGCAAGGGCACCACCCAGATGAGGGTCTTAAATCTCTTGCAGGGCACAGTGAGAGCTTTTGTGGACTTGTCTTTCTCTATGTTCTACCTACAGGAGCATGGGGTTCCAACCCTATTAAATTCAAGGCCTTAAATTTCAACAAGCTATTGGTGGCTCCCCCTCATGTCATTACTAAGAAGAATCATTTACTAGAGTATAAATAAAGCGTTTTGCATAACCATGAATTGCATTATATAAATTATTTAAATATTTGCACATTTCTGTGTTTCTGCTATCATAAAAAAGGATGATGATTTTCCTAGCTAAAATGTGGGTTCTAGATAGCAGCTATTCATGAGTCAACAGCAAAACTAAAGCACCTCACAAACTCAACATAGATCTTTCTTCTCTGGAAATGACAGAAATACAGCCAATTCTACTTTTAATGCATTGTATATTGTTGTATCCCATAGAGAAATTTCTTTGTTTGCTGTTGTGAGAGCTATAAGGTAACAGTCAAAATTTTATGTTCAAAATATTGACTTCTAGTTCTAATTCCAATGCACATTTATTGTGTGTTTCTCTTAATTCACTAATAATACATTAACTCTATATAGTTAAAGTTAATGACTATTGTCTTAGAAGAATGGTTTTATGTTTGTTTATTTTATTTCATTAATTCATGTATATTCCTGATTTTTTGTTTTTTTTTTTGTTTAGAAACCACTTTTAAGAAAGTATTTTGAGGGCTGGAGTGATGGCTAGCAGTTAAGCACTTGCCTGTGAAGCCTAAGGATTCCTGTTCGAAGCTCGATTCCCCAGGACCCACGTTAGCCAGATGCACAAGGGGGCACATGCATCTGGAGTTCATTTGCAGTGGCTGGAGGCCCTGGCGCGCCCATTCTCTCTCTCCCTGTCTTTCTCTCTCTCTGCCTGTCACTGTCAAATAAATAAAAATAAATTAAAAAACTAAAAAGAAAGTATTTTGAGATTTTATTCATTCATTCATTTATTCAGGTTTATTTTGGTCAATTCCCGTATCCATTACAACCAGTTAGTGAGTCCAATATTGTACAGGTATTATGCATGAAAGGACGGTCATCTTGAGATCATGAATACAAAGACAATTTTTTTTCTGAAAGACAGCTTTCCAAAGGTCTCTTTCCCAACCTTTGGATCTTACATTCTTCCTGTCACCTCTTCTGCTATATTCCTTGAGACATTAGAGGGTGTGGTACATATATCTCATTAAGTGCTGAACACTCAATTGTCACTTCTCAGAACTTTGATAGGTTTTGAGTCTCATCAACAGTTGTTGCCATCTGAAACAGAAACTTCTTTCAGAGCCACATGTTGGGTCATAATATACAGAGACATTTATCATACCAATAACTGTGAGGTAACCCCACAATGCATGACCCATATACCTCAACAAGGAGGGGCCAAAGGGGAGGGGGTAGGTCATGGATGAGCCTAATAATGGTACCAAACTGCCTGTACTTGCACAATAGAAAACTAATTTAAAAAATTAAATAAAAAAAGAAACTTCTTTAATAAAAAAAAAATGAGAGCAACACTAATACATGGATACTAGCAAAGGTATTTAGAGGTGGGCATAATATACCCATGGAGCCAAACTAATATGGTAATTTCTCCCCCAGGGTAAGATATCTGGGTTCCAGAGGTCATGGTCCACATCAAAGAGGAGAAAATGCTGCTGAGGCAATGGTTTTGCTGCATCCACATCACTCACAAGGTTTCTGCCAGTAGCAGAGAAGCAACAGAGGAAATACTGGCCTAAATGGCTACTGTTTGCCAATCTCAGTGCCAAGGTATAGGGCAAAGAAAATGAATAGATGGCTCACTGCACATGGTGTGTGTGTATGTGCACGCACATGCATGTGTGCATGGCACACACACACTTGTACATGCTAAAAGAAAACCATAGAACTGCCCAAAACTGAAAGATAACTACAAAGTTTCTAAATGGTCAACATCATTTTAATTATAATTTTAGTATATTTATTTATAAGAACAACTTAAAAACCTAGTGAGACCTTCAAGTAACATGACAGATAGATATTTGGGATTTCAAATTCATAATTACTGGTAAATGCTTAGAAATCAAACCAAAACAAATATTGAGGTAGAAAACTAATTGAAAAGAAGACAGGGTTTAGAGGAAGTATGAAAGCGATAAGAGTGAAATGTATGTGGGCAAGAATGTTCAAAATGCATTATATGTAAGCATGAAATTGTAAAAAATATATATAAATAAATTCATCAAAATATTCATTACTCACTTTTTGAGTGTATGTATATATATATATATGACAAAGAATGTCAATTTTTCTTGTCCATATTCATTATGCTAAGTTTAAAATGATTACATAAGAGACTACATAAAAAAACTTAATATAGGCAGCAATTTCAATATAATTTAACAATTATTAAATAGCATATTTTAATTTTGTTTTTACATTTATATGCCAATGTACCTGAGTTTTAGAGTCCCTAGATTCTTGCTGAGGGATGATTTGCTCACTTTGTCACTGCAGAATCAAACAGAAGACAGCTGTACTGAGGGCTTCCACCTGAAGCACTGATGAGTTGAGTCATTCCATAAGAACTTAGGTGAGTGTGTCTATTTCTTACACTTCTTTTCATGGAATTTAAGTCTGGAGTTGCAAAACAAATTAACTTCAAAGCTTCAAAGGAAGACTAACATTCATATTCTCTCTAATGAAGCTGTGTCTGTAGTGTGGAGAACATTGCTTTGCAGATGTCAAAGCCCCTGAGCAACAGGGCTTAGTGAGAGACTACTGGGTCATAACTTTAATCACTCACACATATCTGCTTTTAATTAGTCTTGGCAGGGTGGATGAGGTCTGTTAAGCACTCATTGAATGCTTCCATATCACTGGGTCATTGAAGAGTACCTATGAATGATGTATACCTGCTCTTTTCCAAGAAAAGCACACACTGTTTGAGGATGTAAAGGTAGAGAAAAATCAATTAGTCTCTGACCTTGGGACGTGGAATTTAGGTGATATGCTCAAGCTCAGTTTCATCTAAACATATTTTGTATCTTCATTAATAATTTTTTATGTTTCACTCAATATTCTTTTCCTTCCCTCCCTTCCTCCCTCCCTCCTTTCCTTCCTTCCTTCATTCCATTCTTTTTCCTACCTTCCTCTTTATTCTACACTGGCGATTACAAGTAGGGCATAGCACATGCTAAGCTAATATTCTATCACTTAGTGATCTGACACATCCTCATCTTGTCAGTTTCAATTTTGAAACTGCTTTTGTCTTAGATTCTCTCAAGAATGAACAAACTCATTGTTATATTGTTAATGTGAGACTTGGGTGTTGAACAAGTGTAGAATGCAGTCTCTAAGATTTTTCATGATTAAAATAATGATATTTTCATGATTTTCTTTTAAAAAGTACATTACAAGTATGACTCCTCTAAGCTGTGTTTAATGATAAAATACTTTTTAAAAACAAAGTTTGGACAATATAAAATGTGAACATAAAAATA
Source organism: Jaculus jaculus (assembly GCF_020740685.1). NCBI lineage: Eukaryota > Metazoa > Chordata > Mammalia > Rodentia > Dipodidae > Jaculus > Jaculus jaculus. The sequence continues at coordinate 282,882,418 of NC_059102.1, forward strand.
TCATCAATGAGAAAATTATAGCATATTTCTTTTAATAAAACTTTTATAATACTTCAAATATTTTTCTCAAGATTATACTGCAAAAAATTGAAGTTATTAGAAATTTGACAAGAAAAAATATCCTCTCTAAAATCCTTAAAATAAGTATGTGCTTCCAGAATAGCTCTGTATTTTCTGAAGATACTTTAATTAGGTAGCTGTACAGCTCTTCAGTTTTATCTCCACATGCAGCTTGGGCCTTCGAGAGAGCTGCCTGCTGCTTTTTCCCTTACAGTATATTCTGCTCACTTTAATTTGTTTCCCCAGACATGAAGTAGCAGAAAAAAACATTTTATTAGGAATTGGTGTTTCTGTGAAGATCTGAGAAAGCAAATTGATGACAAGCAACAGTTTTTAGTGAAACATTCAGGCAGAGCCTTTGTGGCCCACAGTGAATGGGAGTATGGATTACTTACTCTGTGAAGTCTTTGGCTCTACATTATGTAGAATGGCATTAATACCATAGATCTCTGCCTGTCTGTTATAATAACTTTGTCTCTGAATTGAAAATTAGCACTGCCGTTTTACTCTAAATAAAGCCACAGGTCAAATTTCATTGCACAGGCATTATTATACATATACACATATACATTTAGCATCATATATATATATGTATATATGAAAATTTGACAATATATGCCTAGTGATCATTTGATAAAACAAAAACATGTGTATTGCTACCTATCTTTCTGTGTGGAATAATTTTTCTATGAGTTATGTTTTACAAATAATTTTGATATAGTGTTTGCTTTTAATCCTATTCAGATGAAAAGGACATAATAAATAATAAATAAATAATACATTTGCAAATATGTGTTATGTAGATATATGTTTTTGACAATTGTAGAAGAAACACCAAATGGCTAAAGGTATAAAATTAATGCATTTAGAAGTTTCTCATATTAAAGTTTATCCAAATTATTCCCTCTCTCCCTCCCTCTCTCTCTCTCTCTCTCTCTCTTTCTTTAGCAGCTCACATATGTAAAAAAAGGACATGATGAAAAGTATAAATTTTTATAATGAACTTGAGCAAAACTGAGGGTAAGAATATGAGTCATACAAGCGTATGACTCTGTTTTTAAAAAGTGTTATAGGAGATAGAGATGAAATAAGCAATAGGATTTAGATCTAACAGGAAAGTAAAACACCTTTAATGGAATGAGAACATATGTCCATTTAGGGGAACTTTGGTGAAAATATGCTTTCTTGAATATTTGCTTATAACTAAAATGTTTACAATGTTAAATGTCTACATTTTATAACAACATCTACAAAATGTATTAATGGGAGTGAACTTTTTAAATTTTTTTTTAATAATTATTTAATTATTTGAAAGCAACAGACAGAGAAAGAGAGGGAGAGACAAAGAGACAGAGAGAGAGAGAGACGGAGGGAGGGAGGGAGGGAGGGAGGGAGGGAGGGAGGGAGGGAGAGAATGGGCACACCAGGGCCTCCAGACACTGCAAACAAACTCCAGATGCATGTGCCACCTTGTGCATCTGGCTTATGTGGGTCCTGGGGAATTGACTCTCAAACTGGTATCCTTAGGCTTCACATGCAAGCTCTTAAACTAAGCAATTTCTCCAGCCCCAGGGAGTGAACTTTTTTTATCCATGTTGGGAAAAGTAACATTTAGTACAGCTAGGATCTTTAATTCAAATTTCCATGAATAACAATTAGCATCTGAGATACTTCCAGGTCCAGATTGCTTTTTATTTCACTTTTATTATTGTATCAAATAATATTTTTCCACTTAAAACTTTTTTTGTCTTAAATTGTAAATATGTGAGGAAAATTGAATTATTTATTCAATAAAAATAAGAAATACTAATACTAACATTTAACTTCAAAATATAATAAATATAAGGTAATTATAAAAAGTGTCAGAAGGTAAGTAGTGATATGGTACAAACTTCCTAAAACAAATGGTTAAATAAGAATTATCATGGGGCTGGAGAGATGGCTTAGCGGTTAAGTGCTTGCCTGTGAAGCCTAAGGACCCCGGTTCGAGGCTCGGTTCCCCAGGTCCCACGTTAGCCAGATGCACAAGGGGGTGCACGCATCTGGAGTTCGTTTGCAGAGGCTGGAAGCCCTGGCACGCCCATTCTCTCTCTCTCCCTCTATCTATCTTTCTCTCTGTGTCTGTCGCTCTCAAATAAATAAATAAATAAAATTAAAAAAAAAAAAGAATTATCATAACTTGCTTACATGACACTAATTCAAACAAAACATTATGAATACCAATATGAAATATGCATATATATACTTATATATATATTAGAATATTTTAATATAAAAATAATTGTATTAAGATAATTTGAGGGCTGGAAATATCACTCAGTGGTTAATGGGCTTGCTTGTGAAACCTAAGGACCCAGGTTCGATTCTCCAGTAAGCCAGTTGCACAAGGTGGCACATTAATCTGGAGTTCGTTAGCAGTGGGGTAGGGGCCCTAGTGTGCCCATTCACTCTTTGTATCTGCCTCCCTCTCTCTCTCTCAAAATAAATAAATAAATAAAATATTTTTAAAAGATAATTTTGAATTGCATAATTAGCATTTGTTCAGTATGTTTATTTCAACTTATGACAAAATATTTTCATTCTGATATACTAAAAATACAGTATTATGGGGTCATTTAATTATTATGAACTACTATATTCTTAAACAGAGATAATTTTCTTTTTTCTTCAGAACTTTCTGAACTTGATATTCATGTATTATTTACAAAGAAAGGCAAATGTGTCAATAGATAAAATTTCTTTCACTCTGATTTCATAAAATTATACTTCCCATAATTGATAGTGGTAAAAGTAGACTATATTGTGATTGTGTTTTTATTACAGAAAAAATTCAACTCACTAAAAGATATTGAAAATATCATATGAGTGGCTAGAGTGATGGCTTAGTGGTTAAGGAGTTTGCCTGTGAAGCCTAAGAATGCATGTCTGAATCTCCAGGTCCCACATAAGTCAGACACACAGTGACACAAACGCACAATGCTGCACATGCACACAAGAAGGCACACACATCTGGAGTTTGTCTGTAGTGGCTGAAGGCCCTGGAATACCCATTCTCTTTCATTTTCCCTCTCTCTCTCTGAATCTTTCTTTCTCTCTCTGCTTCTCTCAAATAAATAAATAAAAACTATTATACTACTTTTTTCCTTCAAGCACACATCATTGATGTCTTATGATACATTCCTTTTTTTATTATCTATTATGTCACTTTTCTCCCCAAGAATATATTGAATGGAACTTTGTTGTGTTTGCTGTTGAAAATTACTGTTTTCTATCATAGAGCAGATCTAATAAATGTTCAGTAATTCATTATATAAAATTAAATTTGATATATAATTTGTTTTTAATGATACATTTTATACACAATACTAAAGAAGTATTCATTTTCTATTATAAAATAACTTTTATTTATTTATTAATTGATTTATGAGAGAGTAAGCAAGGGAGAGTGAGATGTAGAGACATTGAGAGAGGAGAGAGAAAATGGGCACACTAGGGCCTCAAGCTACTGTAAATGAACTCTAAAGCATGCACCATCATGTACATCTGGCTTGTGTGTGTACTGGGGAATCAAACCTCAGTCCTTTGGCTTCACAGGCAACTACCTTAACCACCAACCCATCTCTCCAGCCTAAATATTCATTTTCTAAAAGCATAACATTTGGATTATTTTCTTAGGATTAAATTCAAAAAGTGTAAGTGTTTTATCTTTCCTTTTCAATAAAATATATGCATATTTAGTATAGCATGTGTCTTTAGATCTTGAAATTGATGTTTGTAAGACTTGGTTATTTTTCTTGGCAGATGAAATATTAAATTTCATATTCTTACAACTGACACATTGAGTATTATGCAGTTAATTTTTCACACAGAACTTTTCTTCTGACATATTTACAAGTTAAATTTTTAAATAAATAAATAAATAAATAATAATATATCTCTACTTCTGTTCTTTTTGATTATAATATCAAATATAATTTCAGGAAATGATTTTTATTTCTTTTTTATTTTGTTGTACCTGAAAGCCTTTTCTAAACATATATTTTCAAGATTATAAATGACTACCAGTATAAAATACTGAAAATAACACACTTATAGTCTCTGATTAAAAAAATAAATAAATAAATCAAGAGCCCTTAGGAAAAGCATTCAATGAAGGTAAGTTATCTTTGAATAATTGGGTACCAAACAGTGGAACTAAATGAAACCCAGAGGCCACAGTAGTACTGTGGCCCAGATGCAAACATGTGAGGAAGGTACAGATCCCAGTTTCACATTCATCATCATTCATTCTGTCCCAATTGACCTTCATTCTAGACTTGGATACCTATCTTGCCCTGCAGAAGAATATAAAATAGCCTAGATCCCTAGTATACAAAGCCTCTTATAATATTAAGGATTATGGCAATATCTGATTAGATAAAATAAAGTTGCTCTCTAACCATTTGAAATTAAATGCTCTATATTTATTTGATTATTTATTACATACTCAATTATTATTTTAGGCAAAATAAGAAAAAAAAGGTTTTTCCTCAAAGTTCAGAATATATCCATACTCTAAGGTAAATGATCTATCTAAACCCAGTACCCAGTACTGGACTGATGTGGTTTTCAAGGATTCCATATGCTTTTTTGTTGTTGTATCACAGTGTGGACTGTTGTGTATAAGTGGTTTACTCAGCTTGGAAAAGGGGTGCTGAATGCCATAGAAGCAACTACCTTAAGCTATCATCACACTGGGCTATAACTCAATTCCTTCCATGCCTTGTTACTACTCAGTAATACATTCCCATTTATTATCAGTGTAAATACCATTTGCTCAAAAAATCCTTCATTTAAAAGCTTTGCAAAACAAAATTACCTCTCCTAGTATCTCACACTTTTGCTTTTTTAAACAGCAGCTACTTAATATTATGCACACAAGTATTTAATCTTTTCTTTCATTCACTATAATCCTCATGACAGTGGGACTGTTATGCTTTTTGCCCACTACTATATCCTTAGAGTTATTATTATTATTATCACTAACAATTAATGTTCATTTGCTGTCATTTGTTGAATGGGCATAGATGTAGTTTAGTTTAGAATCAATCATTCAGTCACTTACTTTGTATGTACCATGCAAGTAAATAGGGTATGAGTTTCCTATTGTAACTCAAGAATTTTGTAAATCAATTCAAACCTAGTAGCACAAAACAATTATTTGCTGCTATAGATCTGTGTGTCAGCTGATGTTGGAATAGAATTTGAAATCCTGACTCTAGGGAGAAAATTTATTTATAACACTCCTTATAACATACCACAGGACTAGGAGACTAAGCTCCATTTGAATTAACATAAAAAGAGTTATACATGCAAAACCTGGCTACTAGTACTCCACTGACCAAAGCAAGAAATATAGAAAGGCCAAGCCCAAAAGATGAAAAAAAAAAAAAAAGTATTGCATTATTTTAGGAACTACAGAAATGATTTCTGAAAGTAGTCTTTATTACATTATTTTAGAAAGAAATTGAAAATTCACATGCTGAAAAGTATAGCTGTTGAGTATGTTTAAGACTTTGGGGAAATATGGATCTATCACCCCCCTACATACAATCAATATTCCCTCTGTGTCATTCAACACCTTGACTGTCACTCCATGTCCCAAAGTGATATCCAGCACCTCTCATTTAAGTAAAAGCAAATTGCATGACAATGGTGAGAAGCATCAAGGTTTCTGGACTGAAGCAAAGATTCTAAATAGTGTAGAAAAACACAGCATACAAAAATAACAATACTTTTCTAGCAAAAAGTCCACTGTCAATGTCATTATCAAACTCCTGTGAAAAACACTGAATGAGAAAATACTTGCTTACCACTGTAGTCAAAAGAGTAATATTTCTCCATTTCATATCTTACCTTCTCACTCACATTCACCACATTTCTTCTTTCCTCATATGGCACTATTGATGGTGATTCGATTACATGCAACAAGTCTCAGAGCACTTTACGATGTGATGACTTATGTAAGCATTTTGCCAACATGCCTTCTCATTTGGCATGTGCAAATATGATGTCAAATTCTTAAAGTCTAAAGTTATATTTTTGAAATAAATGGATCTTTTAATGGTATCCCAAGCCCTGCCCTGCCACTCTATGGGAGAATCTTTTGAATAATATTTGAATAATACTTTATTATAGATAGATATATATATATATAGATAGATAGATAGATAGATAGATAGATAGATAGATGATAGATAGATAGCATCATTCTTTCTTATATTGAGATGAGTTAAAATTATTCCTTTTAAAAATATGCACTAAAATACTGCTGACTCATATCTTACACCATGATACACAGCAGTAGAAATTACTCCTATCTACTTGTACTTTTGTGTCTGGAACTTAACCACCATCCCTTGTTCCTCACCCTTTCCCCAGCCTCTGATTACTACTACTCTACACTCCACTTCTATGAGATCAACATGCGTAACTTTCACACAGAGGTAATAAAATTTAGCATTTGTATTTTTGTGTCTGCTTTATTTCACTTACTATAATTGCGTACATATCAAAAGGAAAGGCAGTCACTGTGTTAGAGAGCATTTTCACCCCCATGCTTGTGGCCATTTTGGAAAATCCAGACTCAGCCTATTGATGATACCCATCCGTAATTGAATGAGTATAAAGTATTGCTTATATACACTATAGAGCCTGTCATCTGGGACAATTATGGACAGACGGGACTCTCTAGAACATAATATATGGTGAAATAAGTTTCTCATCTATGGAATAGATTTTGAGAACAAGTTCTAACATCGGACTAGTTTATTCATATCCACTCATTAGTACTCATTACCTAAATTATGGTCTTTTTTCTAAATAGATTAATATCTGACATATTTTTGACCTCTGACCCTATCCATTTCATCACCCAGAATTAATTCTTTATTCTTGTTTTAATATTATTTTTATATATGCCAGGAGAAAGAGAGAGAGAGGAGACAGTGGTATGTCTACTTTATGCATTTGGACTTATCTGGATATCGAGAAATCCAACTCAGCCATCATACTTTGTAAGCGAGTGTCTTTAACCACTGAGCATTAGTGGTCTTAGGTGGTCTTAGTTATATTTATAAAGACATATTGAATTGTGCATCTTATGCTGAAAAAATTTTATTGTACATCAACTATAACTCAATAAAAGTGATTTAACCACCTAAGTCAATATGATTTTATTTGGCATGCTCAAGGTCCTTGAAGAGCTTGATACTTTAGATGGATGAGATTATAATTTCTTGCCCTAATTTTTGGAACCATACAGACACCATGTTTTCCTATTGCCATTTCCACTTCAGGTCTCTGCTGAGGTTATGACTAGCTACTTTCAAGATTTTAAGAATTCCCATTCTTTCTTAGTGAAATGACTCATAACTTCCATATTTGTTCATCTATCTCATGTCTGTTTTCTTTTTTCCCCCAAAGGGAGAAAATTTCTCCAGTGCTTCTTACCTGGTTGACTATTGAGTCTACATGACCTAAAAGATCTTTTGGTACCAAAGGTGTTGAATAAGAAGTTGTTACTTTCTGGGCTGGAGAGATGGCATAGTTGTTAAGGGCTTGCCTGTGAAGCCTAAGGACCACAGTTTGAGGCTTGATTCCTCAGGACCAAAGTAAAACAGATGCACAAGGTGGTACATGCATCTGGAGTTCATTTGCAATGGCTGGAGGCTCAGGCCTCTTGATCTCTGCTTCTTTCTCCCTCTCTCTGTGTATCTGTCACTATCAAATAAATAAATAAAAATAAACAACAAAAAACTTAAAAAGTTCTTAAATGAAATAATTATTATCGACAGAATAAAGGAGAGAAAAGACAGATTCCTTAGGAATGAAATAACTTAATGCAAGAAAATTACTTCTTTCTAGTTTGGAAATTTAGACCAGAGCCATCCCAAAGTATAAAATCAAATATCATTTAGATGTTATTCATTTAATACATTGATTTCACAAATTTAAAGTGCAATTGAGTACTGTGGGTGCATTTAGTTGCTAGACTGTTTGTCTAGTACACATGAGGCCCTGTGTTGAAACTGAAGCACTGTATGAACCTTGCATGGAGGCTGAAGCCTGTATCCAAATGAGCAATTGAATGAAAAATAAGATATTTCCTTATTTACTCTACACACACACATACATTAACATTGATGAAACTGTTGACAAAGAGGAGGGGGAGAAGTAGTGGAAGAAGTTACAAAGACAGAAAAAGTGCTATAGTTGTGGTGAGAGCTTACGTTGGGGACATTACACCATGCGCTCAGAGAGAATGTATATCAGAGAAGTGGATTCGTTCTTTGGAGCTATGTTGAATCAGGAGCCTATAATACAGAAGCCCATGATTGTGAGGATTCTTACAGTGTCAGCAGCCATGGCCTATCCTTGAGAAGGACAGTATGTATCAAGGCCAGAACTATACGACCCACACTCCACAATAATCATCCCCAATGACATGTGACCAAATAGAACAGATTAAAATAAGGACTTCCTGGTCCTGTCTGCTATCAATCTTGCGGAAACCTCATCCCTGTACTTGTGCTGCATGTTATGTGCTCATGTGCTCAAAGGTAAGAAGAGTAGACACAACTGTACTAGTAAATTTCCCCAGTATATCTGGGTTTCACGACAGGGTATCCTTCAGTTACACAGAACCTCTAAGAACTAGACAATCATCTAAGTAATTTCAAATATGTGAAAAATATAAAGGCTTAAAAATAATTTGTTCAATAGAAGTAGATATTCCATAGATAAAAAGCCAGTACATTTCACATTTAATTTAAATGCCTATCTATACTTACTTATAAATATGTTGAAGAGTTTCATAACAAATATGAACTATTTGCAGTGAAGGCTTTATTTCTGAATGCATGAATGCATTCTCTGACTACATTTCTGCATTTTCATAGGGTTCTCTAGCAAGGACAGTGCTTTACTTTCTTCTGGGATAACTATTCTTAATTCAATGGAAAAATGAAGCCAGAAGTTCAGCTTAATAATTCACTCAGTGTAAATTCTGATGCATTATAAATTCATGAGGCAGCCACATGAATGTCATAAGCTTTTTTTTTTCTTCATTTTCATTGTAATCTGGTATATTAATGATGCCATTGGATGAACAACCTAAGCTTTGCATTATTTAAAGGTAAGAAATCTCTTAAAATATGTCCTTGGTTGAGATGGTTTTGAAGCTAATGGATAAGAACAGCATAAGATTTGAGAATTATGAACACCTTGTTCACTGGGGAAAAATAAATACATGTCAAGGGCAGATTTTATATTGAATAATTTTATATAAAAGATATTAAGAAGTTTATTTTTATTTTAAATATGAATGAATACATAGCATATATAGAGTAGATGAAAAATTCATTTATGTATGAATCTATTTTGTATGAATCAAAAGTATGAAATTGGGCTGGAGAGATGGCTTAGCAGTTAAGCGCTTGCCTGTGAAGTCTAAGGACCCTGGTCCAAGGCTCGATTCCCCAGGACCCACATTAGCCAGATGCACAAGGGGTCTCATGCATCTGGAGTTCGTTTGCAGTGGCTAGAAGCCCTGGCGCACCCATTCTCTCCCTCTCTCTCTCTCTCTCTCTCTCTCTCTCTCTCTCTCTCTCTCAGTCTTTCTCTGTCTGTTGCTTTCAAACAAATAAGTAAAAATTTTAAAAAAGTATAAAATTAAGTGTGCTTATGAGCTCAGAAAAAGAAATATAAAACTCCATAGAATGTTGTAAGTAGCCTCAAATTTAATGACTACAGCAATATTGTGTACAGATAAAAAATAAAAATTATCCTTTCTCAGGCATAAACTATATAATAGAATTCATGGCTAACATGATGAAAATAATCAGGTTACTTTGTATGTGTTTTAATATTCAAAACTGCTATTAAGCAACTTGTTTAGAAGACAACCAGACTTTGATTTGTAAAACTAACTTTCTAAGTTGCTCATGCTCAGTTATTTTTTCACAACAAAGAAAAAGTAGCTGATATGATTGATATTTCCTGTGGAGGAAGAGACAGTTACCAAAGATGTATGTTATATTGAAGGAACCCCAAAATGGGGACCCCACGCTCTGCCCGGATATGGCGACACCACAAATCACTCACGAGAAGCGGTCTTGATGCAAACTGCAAGAGGATTTTATTCCAAGCACGCTGGGGCCCACAGTCGTACACCGCGCAGGGGTAGAGGACTGCAGAGCCCCGAATGCAGGAACGGGATCTTGAACTTTTGATCCTTCTTCCTCAGGCTTTAGAGTGGTCAGATTGCAGATGTGTATCACCATGTTAAGCAAGAAAACACATTTATTCTATACAACTTCAGAATTGGCCATAATCTAGTCCAGTTCTCCTTTACTTTAGGGAGTCACCCTTGCTTATTTCGCCAGTTGTCCTTAGATTCAGTTGGGACCCTTTTGAGGTATGTTGGGGCAGCTCTCTTCTTAGGATCTGCATCTATCAGGAAAAGAGAAGCAGATTCTCCAACGGAGAGTAAGTTAGCACCCGGAAAATTGAGATAACACTTACTTTTTTGATAGACTGTATGATAGATTTAGGCCCTCTTATACCCCGTGATTGATGGTAGCTTGATATTGTAGAATGGGCTTGTGTTTGGGTATGGTTCTGACTTGTTTCCCAGCTCCAGCTATGGGTCTAGTACCAGTGAGTGGATCAGTTAGCCAAATCAAGAGCAATTGATTCCTCACCATGGATGTGTACCACTATTGCACTTGTATAGGCATCACATCCAGTAATTTGTTGCTAATTAGGTTAAACAATGTGTTGCTTGGACAGATCTTGGTCATTTCCCCCAGTCGCATATGTAGCGCCTTCTGGCACTAGACACACTGACTGTCTGGGGACTGACTCTCTCCTGGCTTCCAGCCATGTCATTCCATTGTATGCGTCAGCTGCGTATGGAGTCTTCAGCAATACGGTCTTACCACTGGCCTTTGGAGGGTCATCAAGTACTCTGACAGAAGTCTGTCATTGTTTTGGGAAACCTTGTAGGTTTCTCTGATCAAAACCTCATTGTGGATGGTAGGCCCAAGCTGGAAGTGGGGGTTAAAGGTCAGTGTCCACTAAAAAATTGAGGAAAATGATAACTAGTATACAAGAGTTAGAGAGGAGAGAGATAGAGGGGAGAGGGGGAGAGGAAAGGAGGGAAGATGTAGGAGATTTAGGTCAGTTTTGATCCTACCCTCTCCAGTGTCTTGTGGTTCAGGTGTTTCCTGTAAGGGTCTAGTGAAGGTTCAACCATTTGGTCTGTCTTTTAGGAAGTAGAGTTTTATGGTACCATTACCGTGTGGGTATGGATTACTGTTTTCCACCCTTTGATTCTCTCCCCACCCTCCCATCCATCTTATTGTCTAGTCCATGAGGTGCTTGCTGGGTATGTAAGGCATCTTGGGCAGATTCAGGTTAGGTGTTGCAGATGAGTGAGACTATGTGTCGATTTTTTTTCTGTGATTGGGTAAGTTCACTGAGAATGATTTGTACCAGGTTCAACCATTTTTCCTCAAATTTCTTTATGTCGTTTTTTCTTACTGCTGTATAGAATTCCATTGTGTAGATATACCACATCTTTGTTATCCATTGTTCTAATGATGGACATCTGGGTTGATTCCAGCTTTTAGCTATTACAAATTGAGCTGCTAAAAACATGGTTGAGCAAATCTCTCTAGCTTTTGGTTTGAAGGTTTTAGGGTAGATGCCCAGTAATGGTATAACTGGGTCTGTTGGTATTTCTATAGTCAGCTTTTTCAGGAGTCTACATATTGCTTTCTAAAGTGGTTTCCTGCATTCCCACCAACAGTGAATGAGTGTCCCTGCTTCTCCACATACTTGCCAGCATTTATTTTCATTTGACCCTTTGATGTTGGCTATCCTTATTGGGGTAAGGTAGAATCTCATACTTGTTTTAATTTGCATTTCTCTGATGATTAGGGATGGTGAACATTTTCTTAAGTGTGTGTTTGCCATTTGTATCTCTTCCTCTTTGAATTGCCTGTTTAACTCTGTGCCCCATTTTGTGAGTGGGGTATTTGTCTTCTTATTGTTTAGACTTTTGAGTTCTTTGTAAATTCTAGAGATAAGACCTCTATCAGTTGGATAACCTGCAAATATTTTCTCCCATTCTGTGGGTATTCTATTGGCTTTGCTTACTTTATGCTTGTCTATAAAGAAACTCTTCAGCTTCATATGATCCCAATGGTTGAGTGACTGTTTAAGAACATGAGCCACTGGTGTTTTATTCAGGAAGTCTTTTTCCATTCCTATATCATGGAAAGTACTTCCTAAATTTTCTTCCAGTTTCTGGTCTTATGTTGAGGTCTTTGATCCATTTGGATTTGAGTGTAGTGCATGGTGAAATGTGTGGATCAAGTTTCAGTTTCCTGCATGTGGTTTTTCAGTTTGTCCAGCACCATTTGTTGAAGATGCTATCTTTTTTCCAGTCTATATTGTTTGGGCCTTTGTCAAATATCAAGTAGCTATAGTTGCTTGACCCAAAATCTGGGTCCTCAAGTCTATTCCATTGGTCTATACTCCTGTTTTTATGCCAGTACCATGCTATTTTTATTACTATAGCTTTGTAATATAGCTTTATATCGGGTATGGTGATGCCATCAGAGGTATTTCTTTTGCTGAGGATATGTTTGGATATGCGAGGCCTTCCTTCTGCCTTTCCATATGAAATTTGAGATCATTTTTTCTATCTCTGTGAAGAACACTGTAGGGATTTTAATTGGAATTGCATTAAATCTATATATTGCCTTTGGTAGGATTTTCATCTTCACAATGTTAATTCTGCCTATCCAGGAGCATGGGAGGTCTTTCCATCTTTTAAAGTCCTCCTCAATTTCTTTTTTGAGAGTTTTTACATTTTCATTGTATAGATCTGTTACTTCCTTGGTTAATGCTATTCCAAGGTATTTTATTTTTTTTGTTGTTGTTGCTATTGAAAATGGGACTATGTTCTTTATTTCTTTTTCTGTGTCTTTGTCATTTGCATACAGAAATGCTTCCGATTTTTGTGCATTGATTTTGTATCCTGCTACTTTGCTATAGGAGTTAATCACCTTCAGCAATTTTGGGATGGAGTCTCTCGGGTCTCTTACATATACAATCATGTCATCAGCAAATAGAGCTAACTTAACTTCTTCCTTTCCAAATTGTATCCCTTTTATTTCCTTCTCCTGCCTTATTGCTTGGGCTAGGACTTCCAGAACTATATTGAAAAGCAGAGGTGAGAGAGGACATCCCTGTCTTGTTCCTGATCTCAATGGGAATTCCTCCAGTCTCTTTCCATTAAGTATTATTTGGGCCTTTGGAGCTTTGTATATTGCCTTTATTATGGTAAGATGTGAACCGGCCATGCCGATTCTCTCCAATGTTTTGATCATGAAGTGATGGTGTATCTTGTCAAAGGCCTTTTCTGCATCTATTGAAATGATCATGCGATTTTTATGTTTAAGCTTGTTTATGTGGTGTATTACATTGACAGATTTTCGTATGTTGAACCACCCTTGTGTTCCTGGGATAAATCCCACTTGGTCAAGGTGGATAATGCTTTTGATGTGTTGTTGGATTCGGTTTGCGAGAATTTTGTTGAGGATCTTTGCGTCTATGTTCATTAGGGAAATAGGCCGATAGTTTTCTTTTCTTGTGGCATCTCTGCCTGGTTTTGGGATTAGCGTGATACTAGCTTCATAGAAGGAGTTGGGTAGTTTTCCCTGTTCTTCAATTGTGTGGCACAGTTTTAGGAAGATTGGTTTGAGTTCTTCCATGAAGGTTTGATAAAATTCGGCTGGGAATCCATCTGGTCCTGGACTCTTCTTTTTTGGGAGGTTTTTCATTACTTTTTCAATCTCCATGAGCGTAATGGTTTCATTGAGGTGGTTGATCTGCTCTGAGTTTAGCTTTGGTAGATGACATGCATCCAGGAATTTATCCATCTCCTCCACATTTTCCAATTTTGTGGAGTAGAGGTTTTTGAAATAAATCTTGATGATTCTGCCGATTTCACTGATGTCTGTTGTGATCTCTCCTTTTTCATTTTGAATTTTGTTAATTTGGAGTCTCTCCTTTTTTTGCTTGATCAAATTGGCCAGAGGTTTGTCAATCTTGTTTATTTTTTCAAAGAACCAGCTCTTTGTTTTGTCAATTGCCTTAATTGTTTCCTTGGTTTCCAATTCATTGATTTCTGCTCTGATTTTAATTATTTCTTTCCTTCTGGAGCTCTTTGGGTTGGATTTTTCTTGTTTTTCCAATGCCTTTAGGTGGATGGTTAGGCTCTTGATTTGGGATCTTTCTGTCTTTTTTATGAAGGCATTGAGTGCTATGTATTTTCCCCTGAGGACTGCCTTCATTGTGTCCCATAAGTTTTGGTATGATGTGTTCTCATTGTCATTTAATTCCAGGAACTTTGCAATTTCATTTTTTATTTCATCCACTATCCATTTATTGTTTAAGAGTGTGCTATTCAGTTTCCAGTTGCCATTGGGGTTCTTGTTGTTTTTTTTTTGTTGTTGTTGTTGATTTCTAGGAATATAGCATTATGATCTGATATCATGTAGGGAATTATGTTGATTTTCCTAAATACGTGGAGGCTATCTTTGTGACCCAGTATATGGTCTATTTTAGAGAATGTTCCATGGGCTGCTGAGAAGAATGTGTAGTCTGTGGATTTGGGATGGAAAGTTCTGTAGATGTCTGTTAGGTCTAAGTGCTCTATGGTTTTGTTGAGCTCTCTTACTTCCCTGTTGAGCTTCTGTTTGGATGATCTGTCTATTACTGATAATGGTGTGTTAAAGTCCCCAGCTATGATGGTGTTGGTGGTTATTTCTGTTTTATTGTCAAGTAGGTTTTGTTTTATGAACTGTGGTGCCCCTGTGTTTGGTGCATACAGATTTATGATTGTAATATCCCCTTGATGGATTGTTCCCTTGATAAGTAGGATGTAGCCTTCTTTGTCTTTTTTGATTGTTTTTGGTTTGACGTCAACTTTATCTGATATTAATATATCTGCACATGCTTGTTTCTTATTCCCATTTGCTTGGAATATTGTTTTCCACCCTTTCACCCTGAGGAGGTTTCTGTCTTTTGTGGTAAGGTGGGTTTCTTGAAAGCAGCAGATTGAGGGGTCTAATTTTTTGATCCACCCTGTTAGCTTGTGTCTCTTGATGGGTAAATTAAGGCCATTAATGTTTAGGGTGATGACTGTGAGATTTGATTTGATCCCTGTCATGTTGTGGTGGTAGAGGTGTGTTGGCATTTCCAAGGAATTTAATTTTTTTTTTTTTCTATCTACTCTGGGTTTGGTTGCTGTGATATGCTTCTTGTAGGCATTTGTGTTTGGTTATTTGTTTCTTCTCTGTAGAGAATTTCCTGGAGTTCTTTCTGTAGGTTGGTTTTGTGTTCATATAATTGTAAAGCTGAGTTTTGTTATGGAAAGTTTTCCTTTCACCATCTATTATAAGGGAGACTTTTGCCAGGTAGAGTAGTTTGGGTTGGAAGCCATAGTTACTTAGAGTTTTGAGAGTTTCATTCCAGGCCCTTCTAGCTTTCAGGATTTCCATTGAGAAGTCTGAAGTAATTCTGATGAGGTTTCCTTTGAAAGTGGTGTGCTGTTTTTCCCTAGCTGCTTTTAGGATTTTTTCCTTGGTGTTAATGATAATATGCCTTGGGGAGTTTCTCCTTTGGTCTAGTTGGTTAGGAGTTCTGTTTGCTTCTTGAATCTTGATGGGCCTTTCTTTTAAGAGATGGGGGAAGTTTTCTTCAATTGTTGTGTTAAATAAGTTCTCCATGCCTTTGGTCTGAAATTCTTCTCCTTCTGGTATTCCAATGATTCCGATATTAGGATGTTTAAGTGTATCCCACAATTCTCTCATGTTAGGTTCACAGGAACTTTTGAACTTACTGAAATTTTTGACTCTCAAATTGTTTCTTCCATCCTGTCTTCCAGATCAGAATTTCTATCTTCCACTTCGCTGACTCTATTCTTGAGAGCCTCTAGTGAGTTTTGGACTTGTTCAATTAAGTTTGCATTTTCTACTACTTTCCTATGTATCACTTCCATCGCTTTGTCCAGCTCCCTTTTTGTCTCATTTTCTGATTTTCTTGATGATTCTTGGAAATCTTCCGTGCATTTCTTTATGTTTTCATTTAGTGTGGCCAGCTGATTTTTAAGGTCCTCTTTTTTTTCACTCTCTCTCAACTCTCTTAGCTCTCTTTGAGTTCCTTCCATTGTCTTATCATATTGCTCTAGTTTAGTGATGGTAGCATCCATATGATTATCTATCCTTTGTAGCTTTCCTGTCAGTTCTAGCAGTAGTTTGGTCAGGGTTGCATTGTTCATTGCTTCCACTTGATGTTCTGATCCTAAACACTCTTCTATGTTTTGGTTAGTTGTGATCCTTGTTGGACTGGGTGATCTGTCTGGATTTTCTTGCATTTTATTTTTCATGTTATTTCTTTTGCGCTGTGGTCTACCCATGTCAGTGTATGGGCAGGTAGGTGGGTGGAGCAGCCTGGGATCTAGTTTAATGCGAATCCAAGGCAGCCTGGGCCAGTTGCAAGCAGCCTGTGTTTTGCTCACTCTTGCCAAAGCCACCTATCTTTAGCCTGACAGGGGCGCCAAAGTTGCCTGAATTCTCACCCAGTAATGCACCTAAGCTGCCTGCCTTTGAGCTTGAAAGGGGACTGAGGTAGCAAGCCCTGAAGCTGCCCAAAGTCTGGCTGGGTACACTGGGGTCTGTAAACAGTCTGTGCTCTCCCACCTCAGGGGAGTGGGGATGGGTGGTGCTGTACAGGTAGGGGATGGCACCTATGCTGGTGCTAGTGACTCAGTGTGGATTTGTGTGGCTCTTGCTGTGGGAATGGGCTCACTGCACGTGCAATTGTAGTGCAGAAGCAGATGATGTGGGTACGGAATCAGGACACAGCAGAGGCTGACCGGCGGCAAGTGATGTGAGCACAGCAGCAGGGCATCTGGCAGCCACCTATTCACAGCAGGGGTGGTCCCCACAGGCCTGCAAACTGAGCACCACATGGCTGGTCTACTCACAGGATCAGAGAACAAGGCCAAGGTAGGAGGTCTCAGCTTCAGTGCAGCAGGCTGGCAGGCGTGACTGGTGGGTGCCTGATCAGAGCACAGCCACGTGGGATGTACGGAGGGTGCGTGGGTGGGGGCGGCGTTCGGGGGGTGCGGCATGCGACAGTGTGTATGGAGCAAGTGGGGCACGTGGCGGGGGGCGGCGCGGGGCGCGCCGGGGCACCAGGCAATCAAGGCAGGTCATGCGGGAGGCGGCAGGTCTCAGGGGGTGCGTGGGTGGGGTTCCCTGGAGGGGCGGGGGGCGTGGGGTGATCTGGTTGGTCGGGGGGTGAGGGGTGCGCCGTGAGCGTGGGGGTGGTGCGCGCAGGGGGTTGTGCAGAGCGGGGGGGGCGTGGGGCACAGAGTGCACAGGGGGGCACGGGGCACGCAGGGTGGTGCGGGGGAGCATGTGGGAAGCACGGGATGCGTGGGACGCGGCAGTGTGCGGGGGGCAAGGGGCTTGGGGCATGTGGGGGGGCGCGGGGTGCAGGGGGTGTGGGGCACACCGGCATGCGGGATGCCATGGGATGCCGAGTGGTGCTCTGGACGCGCGGGGGAGGTGGAGCGTGCGGGTGGGTCACGGGGATCACTTGGGGGGCGGGGCACGCTGAGGCATGCCACGGCGCCAGACACGCAGGGGGGTGGCGGGGGTGGGTCACACAGTGGAGGGGGTTGCAGGGGATGTGGGTCGTGCAGGGGGTGCGGAGCACGCCTTGGCGCTCGGGGCGCAGGCCGCGTGTGGCGGGTCATGGCGGTTCGTGGCGGGTCGCGGTGGGCAGGGTGCGGGGTGTGGGTTGAGGGGGTGTGTGCTTCCCTCTTTTACCCCAATCTGTGCCCTCCCTCTTGCACAAAGTTCTTAATTTCCCTTGAATACTTGCCTTTTTTTTTTCCTTGTTGTCTGTAGTGCAGCTAGGCGGTCGCCATCTTGACCGGAAGTCCGGAACGGGACAGTTTTTATAGGGTTTCTAACAAAGCCTGTGCATTAGACCAATCAATTTTTAACATCAGGAGCCCGTGGGGTGCGAGCCAGTCAGTTTGTGCCACTCCATACTTTCTAAGCCAATTAGTTTAATATGTTCAAGCCCCTTGTGGACCAATCAGTCTCTTATGACCTTGGTGGTCAGCATTTGTGCAGGTCCTTGGGTGGGGGTAGCAGAGTATGGTATCAGTCTCCTATGACCTTGGTGGTCTGAGGCAGGCTGCTACGGCTTATGGTGTGGGCTACTAAGGCTTACAGTGTGGGCTATTAAGGCTTATGGTGCAGGCTATTTACAGAAACCAAATAAGTGGTTCACTACATTACTCATTTCCCATCCTTGAGGGCTATCTCATGCCCTTTTTACCTAGTTTTATATTAGGAACGGGCTCTGATATAATCAGAAGAGGGATTCTTTACTTGCTTTCGACAGAGAGTAAAGCCTGGAGTTTGAGCTATGCAGGGGCCCACTTAAGCTCCCTTTGGAGCGTGATAGTATGTCTGGGCTTCTGAATTCTTGGGCCTTTCAATATCAATATTTCTGAAAAGTGAAACTATAAAAATAGTAGTCATTGTCTCAAATTTGAAATTAAAAAAATGCCGGAGATAACATTTTTTTTTAAATTTTTTTAAAAAATTTTTATTTATTTATTTGAGAGTGACAGACACAGAGAGAAAGACAGATAGAGGGAGAGAGAGAGAGAATGGGCGCTCCAGGGCTTCCAGCCTCTGCAAAAGAACTCCAGACGCGTGCACCCCCTTGTGCATCTGGCTAACGTGGGACCTGGGGAACCGAGCCTCGAACCGGGGTCCTTAGGCTTCACAGGCAAGCGCTTAACCGCTACGCCATCTCTCCAGCCCCGGAGATAACATTTATCTCACCATATACGATTGAGATTTGGGAAATAATCTTAAAATATTTTTTTCTTGTGATTAAATCATTGTCGTACTTTTAGTTGGATGTCATATGAGTTTTCATGTAGTTTTGAAAAACATGTTTCTTTGAAAATTATAGTGATACTATCAAACACTTGTAAGAACAGGTTTGAAATGATTAAAAAATTCATGACATTCTTCATAATACCTCAACATAAACAACTTTATATTTGTTTAAAATATAGGTGTATTGACATAAAACCCATTGCCCATATTTCAAGTAAAAAGTATGATCAGTTGTCTCGTATATAAATAACTTTGAAATGGTTGCCACAATGAGACTGGCATATTTGTGTTTGTGAGTTATGATAGGGGATGCTTGAAATTTTAAGAAACCAGTAAAACATTTATTCAAAAGCTTTGTTTGTTTGTTTTTCAAAGTAGGGTCTCATTCTAGCCCAGGTTGAACTGGAATTCACTATGTAGTCTCAGGGTGGCCTTGAACTCATGGTGATCCTCCTACCTCTGCCTCACAAGTGGTAGGATTAAAGGTGTGCCCCACCACACCCAGCTTGTACAAGAGCTTTTTTGTCATTCGTCAAACTCAGAACTGTACAGGTCCTCCCCAGTTGCACTTACACTCATAATTTGCTCCTTCTCCTTTTTTTATGTTTTTATGCTGATTTTTTTAATCTGTTTTATTGATTTCAGAATGCAGAGATTTCATTACCTTTTGAGATGGGTCTCAATGACCATTTCTTCAAACTTTTTCTAGATCTAATCACTCACCTCCTTTTAAAATTACCTATTTCCTAATGTGCTTAAAATTTTCTCCTAGGACAATCATAGTCCATTCATTACTCTTTATTTCTCTTAGTATGTTTATCCTGGGGGTGTTTCTGCTTCATAATTTCATACTAATCTTTTGATTTTGTATTTAAAATTTCTTTAGTCATATGCCATATTTCTCAACTCAATTACAATTCTCATTTCTAGAAGTTGCATAGTTTGACTTTATTTGCTTGATACCTTCTTTATTTGTATTTTGACCGTATATGATGCAGTTAAAATCAGTTGATATTAATTTCTGGTACTTTAAAGAATTTCATTATATTTTGCCTATGTTCTATGAAAATTGAATTTTATAAGGTCAAGTATTTTTCTTACATGTTCTTGTGTTTCATTTGGGGGTTTTCATACACCTTTAGATGTATTTGAATATTACTTAGTTTGTGGTATTTGTTATTTGCGAATTCTTCAGTGTTCAGCCCAAGGGTGATTATTTTCCATCACAGAGGTGTGTCCCCTTTAAGCACAGCCCTTTGCACTGGCAAGTGAGAAATGTACTGTTATTTGCCCTATTTGAATGCAAAGCCATTATATCTTATAGTGTAATGACATTGCTTGGTTTCAGAGTTACTGAATATCTAGTCACTAGTCCATACATAGTTAAATGCAGGAGAAGGAGCCTCCTGAGGACATCGGTACTGTCTGTGATTGTCCTATTGCACTCTGAGCTGCAAACTGTTTGTCTCTTTGAACTCTATCCATGTGTGGTGGTTTCATCAGGTTCCTCATAAACTTAGGTGTTCTGAATACTAGGTGCCCAGCTGAAGGCAACTTGGGAATTAAATCCTCCTGGAGGCCATGTATTATGGGTGTTAGAACTTGCTTCCTCTTGCCAGTGTTTGGCACACTCTCCTGTTGCTGTTGTCCATATGAGGTTGACAAGGAGTTGATGTCACTCTCTGTTCATGCCATCATTTTCCCCTGCCATCATGAAGCTTCCCTTTGAGTCTATGAACCAAAATAATACCCTTTCTCCCTCAAGCTGCTCTTGGTTGGGTGTTTTGGCCAACTATATGAACCTGACTACAACACTGAAATTGGTACCACTTGAGTGGGATTCTTGCTTCTAGAAATCTGACTTTGTGCCTTTGCAGGAGGATGTGAACAAATTTTAAATTGTGGCCAAAGAGATGTTTTGCTGAGCTTTAAATACAGTTTGATAGACTACTCTGGAAAGAGTTGAAAGACCTGAATGCAGTAAAATCTATGGACTATGAGGTTTGGCTCACAGGGTGAGAAAGAGCTTTGTTTGGACTGGGCTAGAAGCAGTTTGTATGAGAAGCTTACTATTATGCCCATATCCTGAGAACTTGTGCAGAGTTTCATTGCATAGAAATGGACTTGTGTGAGGAGAGGGATATGGCACAGAAATTAAATCTTAGGGATGAAACGTCTGCACATTCAGCTGCAATTATAGGAGAGATAACAGCCTTTGCGATTGGACCAGCTGACCAGCATTGGGACAGCAGGAAGATGTCCCAACTGATGAGTAGATAATGAAGATATGGCACATTTATATAATGCAGTTCTATTCAGCAGTAAAGCAAAATGAAGTTATGAAATTTGCAGGAAAATGGATGGATCTGGAAAGGATTATACTAAGTGAAGAATGCAGAATTTTTGAGGAGACCTGAATGATAAGAGAGTGTTCTGTTCTTCAAAGTCTGCTTTATTCCCCCTGCTTTTGGTTGGGTGTTTTCTGCCAGCAATGTGAACCTGGCTGCAACACCTTGTCTTCTCCACTCCAACTTCTGTTTACTGAGTTCTAATGCTGTCCTTAGCCAGGAAAACCAGTTTCAACCCACATAGTAATGTATTATCAAATGTAATGTCTGATTTAGAATATTAACTTTTAATAAGCATGCCCTGCCCTGCTAATATTTTAGTTATCATAAATTTCTAACAGTAAGAAAAAGATATAGGATTTATTTTGTATTCAAAGCATAATTTTCAGCAAATAATAAAATCACTTTAGAGATATTATATTTCTTTTTTGCATGTGATACAGCATGTCATTATGCATAAATACAAATTAAATAAATATGTAGTCATTTTTTAATATTTTACACATTTTAAAGCTTAAATATATAGTAACGAGTTCCACGTTGTTAAAACAAAAAAGAAAATAAGTTTCATCTCTAATAAATCAGTTTCCTCTAACAACATGAACATTTGGTATATTAGTTACCTTCTTGTTGCTTTCAACAACCAACCCAGAACAACATAAATAGTTTATTTCACAGACACTGGGGAGATCCAAGACCCACCAATTTAACAAGAAAAGACAGGCAACTGCTCACCACAAGACATGTCACCTCTTCCACATTTACAGGGATCCAATAGAAACTGAAGAGGAAGCAGCAACATGAGTATTATTCCTAATGCTGGCCTGACAACTGCTGCCAGGGAAAAACCAACAAACAAGGAGGTGAGATTAAACATAGCATATCAGAAACACAAAGGCTACACTAAACTCAACACTAAAACTAATTTTCTGACAAACCCAATGACAAGAGATTATTTCAGAAGGGTGGGCAGGAAGATTGTAAGAGCCAGAAGGTGGATAGAAATTCACTGAGGCATGACCAGAAACTAACAAAGGCCTTAATTACCCAATAAGGAACACCAAAGACCTTACTTTGGAGGACCTTCTGGGTAATGCAAGCCAGGGATAAGAGGATAAATTATAACCTATATAAATAAAAAATTATATTTATAAAAAAGTAGATTATTTGGACTTGGTTTTTCAAGGGGTAGACTCCATCGTGGCAGGGAAGGCATGGCAGAAGCTGGCAGCAAGATTTAAGTGAAGAGCTGGTCACACTGTGGGTGTATTGAGAAAGCAGATAGTGAACAGGTCGTTGGACTGGACCCAAGAATCTCAAAACCACCACCAAAATCCACTTCCTTCTGAAATACTCCATTTTTTGAATATTGTACACCCTTTCCAAACAGAACTAGGAGCTAGGGACCAAAAATTTGAACACATGAGCTTAAGCGGGGCATCTAGCATTTAAACTACAAAGTAAGGAGGTTTTTAATATAGTTACTTTCTGATACTTAACTCATGAAGTTCAATCTTTTAATACAAATGAATTTTCCAGCTGTCTATCTGGTAAACATTCAGCTTAGATTAACTTGTAAAGAAATTAGCACATACATGTCACAGATTTTCCTTCCATTTTGTTCTCTCATTACTCTAATATTTTAAATATTTTATTGCTCAAATTAATGTCCTATGTTTTAATGAACACCCTACTATCTCTATTATTCATTCCATACTTATATTTTCCATGTATTCATTTAAATTCAGAATCTGGTTTGTACATGATTTGTTCTTATTTCAGCCTTCAGACAGAAGTCATGATTCTTAAAGTAATAACAGTGAAAACCTGACCCAGAGTTACAATAAAATAGAAACTGCAAAACGTTATGCCCTTGATCTTTAGGAAAAGTTAAAAGGCTTTGAGAATAAATCTGCATGCTAGTATCAAAGGCATGCCATTTTGATAAAAAAAGTTACACCAATGTGTTGAATCTAGTACTAAGGTGGTTATCATGTCCTCTTTAATTGTAATGTTTTTAATTATCAGTAACTGAAACCAATTTGGGTACACAGAAGTTATTAAATAAGAAAAATGCTGCATGGCATGACCTTTTCATTATTGCCTTGTCAGGAAATTTTTCTAAAGATATTTACTCTGTTCCCAATTTTCTAAACCTTTAAAGAACTCAGCACAATACAGCTTCTGTCTTGTGGATTTATAGAGGATTTATAGTTTAATATAGTACAATGTGAGTTACATAACTAACTTCAATTATTGTGTCCAAAAAATGAATATATTTAAGAACAACTTGTTAAAGGCATGAATATGTATGCTTATGTGCAGTGTTTTTCAGGTCATATTCTATAATATATATTTTTTAATTTTCTTTACAAACTTGAAACTCCTGAGATAAACTGTCTCTACTAGAACATTGACAGTGAATAGTGTTATGTTCTGGCATAAGTAACATGAAATTATGTTCTCAATTAATGAACTGCATTCCTAAACATTACTGTTTAACATGCTACCTCCTGTACTGAGGTGGCTAGTGTCGACCAGAGCTTATCTGGGCATTTCTATTGACCTCTTTGTTTTTTAAGTCCAGGTAGTTATAACACAAGAAAAAAAAATGAAAAAAAAATTATTCAGATATAGGTTGAATTTTTCATGGGATTACATGAAAGCATCCCTATATTCCTACAAAGAGTAGGTCTCAACTCATGTAAATCTTAAAAAAGTGCTGCCATCCATACCCAACCTCATATAGAGAAGTAGTCTCTATATGAACATACATTGATAATCCCTAGAGACTAAGATTTGATACACATACAGAAAGTTTCCAATTTGTTCAAGCAGTGTCATTCTTTGTCAGATGTATTTCAAGAGCATTCAGATCAGCAACTAAAGTGACAGAATACTTTGTACTCATTTACCCAGAGGATTGCTGTTTAATACTCCCTTCTGGACTGCCTGCCTATGCACAAGCTTCCATCCATTGATATATATTTCTTCAACATCCTCATATATTATGCTATTTATATAAATGTTCATCAACACATAAAAGCACACACAATAATACCTGTTCACAGAATACTGGTGAAAGAAATACATTCATTCAGTGTCCTGAAATGAATCTGTATCCAATTCACTTTTTTTTCATGACAATAGACTTGTGAAATTACATCACCTAACTAAGTTTTTTCTATACATTGGCTACCTAACTCTATATTTGCCTCTAAAAGTTTAATTTGGCCAACTTGTTATAAATTGTACACAGAAAATGCATGGATCCATGTTCTAACTAAGTTTAGGACATTTCAAAAGCACAAGGTTATACATTAACTATTTTCCATGAACATATTTAAATGATTAATATAATTAGTCTAAGTAATTTGGGGATTGATACAATCACAGATTGGTCTAATTAGCCTTTCAACAGTCTGATGCCTCAATTGGAAATACTTTGGCTGATCTGCATAAAACTTTTATATGTGGTATGATTAATGTCCCAGCTTTTGGCAAAGTAACTGGGCTAGAAGCTAAAAATTAGCCTATCAATTTTCAATAATCAGTTTCCCTGAGTGAGCATTTATCCTTCATGGGTATGTGAAGCTTTTAATATACTGTGTACCTAATGTGTCACATTCTATAGTAAAGGTCAACGAATCAACGAAATGAGATGTTTTATGATGTTTCTCAAGGATTAGAATTGTCCTTTCATGTGAATATGAATTGTTAGAAGGTCTTAATATTATGTCTTTATTATAATTTAGTAATTCTAGAAAACTTGAAATACTATATAAGATACAAAAATTAAGTAATTAAGATGACATTTATTCAACAATACTATATACTACTTACCAACATAGTGATATTGACATTCTTAAAAATCTAATTTCTGTGATAAAGAAATGACTTAGCAGTTAAGGTGCTTGCCTGTGAAGTATAAGGACACGGATTTGATTCCCCAGCTCCCACATATGCCAGATACATATAGAGTTCAATTGCTGTGGCTAGAAGCCCTGGTGAGCATGCTCTCTCACACACACTTTCACTCTCAATAAATAAATAAAAATAAAATATTTAAAAATCTAATTTTTGCTTATCTCTACCAGTAGTATCAAAATCAAAAGATTTCAAAATTATTTTCACATATTTGTAGAGAAATTTAAGTACAATTAATCAAGTAATAAGATTTGTGCTCTTTAAAACAAACTTATTTATACTTCATTCATACTTGTATGACTAAAACTTCAAAAGTTCAGCCACAACATATGTATGGAAACGTCCTCAACACTGTTAATATCACTTGCTATGATAAATCCAGTGATGCATAGTTCCCACCTCAAGAAGTAAATGAAAATTCTTAAACTAAAATTGAACATGCCATATTGGGATTTGATCAGAACTCAACTCACCATGTTCTAGTTCATCGCTGTATTACCTTAAGCTCAATTCAACTTGCATCTTTATTAAAATGCTCCCTTATAATTTATCAAATCACTTTGAATTATGTATTGAGTTTCAGAAGATATTGATCAGCTATAACACATAATTTTATGAGAACTTGTTTAATTTTAATATAGTGTATTTCCATAGTTGTAATGGTAGAGATTTCTCAAAATATGATGATGTTTTATTTTGTTATTGTTTTGGCTTTTTGATTCATTAAGTAGTCTCAGGCTGTTCTTGAACTCACAGTAAACTTACCTTGGCCTCCCAAGTTATTTTTATAAATCTATAATAAATTTAAGATATCACCAAAATGCACTGAAAATACTGAGCCTGCATACAATCCCAACTTTCTATTCTATCAAGGCCATTTGTTTTATGTGCAAGGTGACCTAGATGATTTTAAATGTGCTCAGAGAACAAATTATCCAGGGTTGGGCAAGAAGTCTGTCAAGAATGCTACTGTACAATGGTGGTGCAATTCTCATGGCATTTATTTATTTTTATTAAGAGTATGGACACACCATGTGTTGTTGTTACCATCATTTCCCTTCTTCCTGCCCCTAATTCACTGAGGACCCACCTCAGTGGGGTTGCTAGTAGTGCCCTTGGGGCTGTGGGTTATATGTTGTGAGAACAGAAGCCAGTCATTGGGAGTGGGTGTGGAATGCCTCTGTGTATGCCCTCC
The DNA here is from genome assembly GCF_020740685.1 of Jaculus jaculus. Lineage (NCBI taxonomy): Eukaryota > Metazoa > Chordata > Mammalia > Rodentia > Dipodidae > Jaculus > Jaculus jaculus. The sequence goes on from NC_059102.1 coordinate 282,908,994, forward strand.
AGATCTATGGTTCTTACAATCTTCCTCCTGTTTTAAGTCTACTTCAGTGATGAGTTCCCAAGAGCCTCTGGATTTTTTCTTGGGTATGTATTGAGCATTCTCAGCATGTCTCTTTTACCCTGATGCAGATTGTCAGGCTCACCATGCAAGTAGCACTCTTTTTCAAATCACCAAGTCCTCTGTGATTTCACATGAGCCTTGGCTGTGATGGTTGGTTTAGCTCCTCAGGTCTCACTACCTTCTGAAAGAGAAGATCAGATTATCCAACAGAAAATGAAGTCAGCATAATTAAATGGGATAAACATTTTTAATTTAGATAGGTTTTGATAGATGTAGCCCCTCTTTTGGTCAAAGACTAGAGGGAGGTTGTTTTTGGAGACCATAATCTGGGTATCTGTGGGATTCTGACCTGGGTCCCAATTCCAGCATGAGTTTCTTTCCACTGAGCAGATATCTTAGCCAATCAGAAAGCCATTGGTTGCCCACCAAGACTATGTGTCACCACTGCACAGCTGTATATTTCTTGTCAGGTTGGTTGCATTTGAATAGTTGTGCTCCTTTCTTGCTCACTACATTGTTGGCCACTCTCTCCTAGTAGCTCTTGTAGTGCTTCCCAGCACTAAATGGACTAACCATCTGGGGACTGGCTTGCTTCCAGATTCCAGCCTGGTCACTCAGTGTATGGTGTCTTCAGCAATAGGGTCTGTATCTTTTATATCATGTGGGTAATGAAATATTTTGGCAGAAATCATTCTCATTGTGGTGACCTAGTAAATCTTTCCAATCAAGAGCTCAATGTGAGTAGCAGGTGATTCCTGGTACTGAAGATTATAAGCCAGAGCCAAATATTTTAATGTTAGGCTTCACTCCACTCTCTCCATGGCCCTTTTAGAGATAATCCCTGATATTACCTGTTGAGGAGTATTTATTTTAGTCTTCTATCAAGGAGAAAGGTTTCTATGATACCAGTTCATTTTGGGTTTAGCTTTGTGTTTATTTCCCTCCAACCTCCCATTCCCCTTACCCCAGATACTTCCATCCCTATTGTCTGGACCTGGAGTTGCCTGCCAGGTATGCCAGCAACTAAAACTGTTTCTGCTTAGGAGCCACAGATAATTGAGAACATGCTGCATTTGCATTTGTCTTACTGTGTTTGTATGAGTTCACTGAGTATGATCTGTTGCAAATCCATACATTTTACTATTAATTCTATCATTTTTTCTTACTACTGAGTACAATTCCTCTTCATTGTCCATTTGTCCAATGATGGGCACTTGGGTTGATTCTAGATCTTAGCTGTTATGAATTGAGCAGCTATAAACATGGTTGAGCAAATAACTCTGCAGTAGAGTAGAGACTTTAGGGTAAGGATAAATACCCAGAAGATGAATATCTGATTGTATTGGTGGCTCTATTTTCATCTTTTTTGGGAATCTCCATATTGATTTGCATAAAGGTTGTAGAAAGTAGCATTCCAACCAATAATGAATGAGGGATCGTCTTTTGCCACATCTTCACCAATATTTACTTTTATTTGATTTTTAATGATTGCCATCCTTACTGGAAAAAAGTGAAATCTCAGGATTTTTTAAGTTTGCATTTCCTTGATAGGGATGTTGACAATTTCCTTAGATGTATAACGTCCATTTGTGTTACTTCCTCTGAAAACTCCCTATTCATTTCTCTTGCCCACTTTTTGAGGTTGTTGGTGTTTTTATTGTTTTGTTGTCTACCTTTTTCATAAAAGGAGTTGGGGAGTATTCCTTGTTCCCTGATTATGTAGAGTTTGAGAAAAATGGTTTCAGTTCTTCAGAGAAATTTTGAGAGAATTTGGCCATCCAGTTCTGGACTTTTTAATTTTTTCCCAAGGAGGAGTTTGACTAACTTTTCAGTCTCAATGGATGTGATAGGTTTGTTTGGGAGATTAATCTGCTCTGAGTTCAGATTTGGTAAGTGGTATGTGGCTAGGAATTAATCTATTTCTTCCAGATTACCCAATTTTGTGGAGTAGAGGTTTTGGAAGTATATTCTGATGATACTCCCAATTTCACTGATGTCTGTTGTGACCTATCCCTTTCTACTTCTAATTATGTTAATTTGAGACTATTTTTTGTTTAATTAAATTAGCCAAAGGTTTATCAATCTTTTTTATTTTTTCAAAGAACCAGTTCTTCATTTCATCAGTTTTCTTAATTATTTTCTTAGTTTATCTGATATTATTTCTCTCCATCTGAGCTCTTAAGGTTAGATTTTTCACATTTTATTACAGTGTCTTTAGGTGGTGGTTACGTTATTAATTTAAGATATCTTTGTCTTTGCTATGAGGTGTTCAATGCTATGAGTTTTCCCCTTAGGGCTGCCTTCACTATGTCCTGTAAGTTTTCTTATGTTGTGTTTTCATTATCATTTAGTTCTAGAAATTTTACAATTTCCTTTTTGATTTCTTCCACAACCCATTCATTATTTAAAAGTGTGTTGTTCAGTCTCCAGGTACTGGTGTAATTTTTGCTCTTTCTCTTGTTGCTAATTTCCAGGTTGAGTACACTATGGTCTGATATGATGCAGTAAGTTAGGTCAGTTTTCCTGAGTTTATGGAGACATACTTTATGCCCTAATATATCATCTATCTTGGAGAAGCATACATGGGCTGTGGAGAAGAATGTGCAATGCTCTGTATATATCTGCTAGGTCTAATTGATCTATGGTGTTGTTAAGATCTATTATTTCCCTGTTGATTTTCTGTTTGGTTTATATGTCTACTGATGACAGTAGGATATTGAAATTTCCTATTATGATGGTATTGGGATTTATTTTTGGTCTGTTGTCAAGTAGGTTTCATTTTATAACATGTAGTTTACCAGTATTTGTTGCATAAAGATTTGTGATCCCACCTTTCCATTCTACAAGAGTAGTAGTTTCTTGTGAAAGGTGACCTAGATAACCTTAAATATTCAGAGCACAAATTATCCAGAGTTGGGCAAGAAGTATGTCTTGAGTCTTACTATACAATACTGTTTCATGACATTTTAAAAAATATTTATTTATTTATTTGAAAGGGGAAGGAGGATGGGTGTACCAGGGCCTGTATCTACTGCAAACAAATTCTAGACACAGGTGCCACCATGTGCAACTGGCTTATGTGGGTTCTGGAGAATTAAACCTGATCCTGATGTTTCACAGGCAAGCAACTTAACCACTACACCATCTCTCCAGTCCCCCATGACATTTATTGAAAAAGTGGCTGTGAAGGTAAATAAGACACAAATGATCATTTCAGATGATAATAGATACAAAAACACAATGGTAAAAATCTTCTGGCAACACAGCATCCTTGAGAGTATTAGGTATTTGACCTCATATTAGTTGTGGTTGAATACCAGTGCCCAACAGTACAGGGTACCCTGTGCTGAATATAAGTAGTTCAGAAAAGGATCAAAATCCAAAGTATAATTTCTGCTGAATATCTGGGTATAGTAGATAGCATAAGCATAGATTTTATCTCTGTTTTAATATGATACATTTATCTTCTTAATCTTGAATGTCTTTATATTAATAGTCATAAAATGTAGATTTCTGAATGCTTTGTTTCTAAGCTTCTATGTTTTTATTCCTCAATTTATCCATGACAACTCATTTTGTAATTATTCTAGTCAAAATTTTTATTCTTGTGCATATTATTTTACTGTATATATTTTAATGTTATTTTCTTTATGATTATATTTTAGTGCTTCTAATTTTATGATTATATTTTAGTGCTTGTAATTTATCCTCTTAGTGGTTAATGAGATTTTCTGTTTAAATCTTTTAATTTATATCAGCCTGGTTTGAGTTAATACTAAAAGTTTCAGTAGTTAAAGAAAAGCATGGCCTTATTGTATAGGTTCTTCTGTTATTATGTTTAATGTAGCAATTTACATTTTTATGTTGTGTGTATATTAATAGGTGATTTTTACCATCTAAATATTCCATTAATTCTTTCACACTTAAATTTTATCTACAGAAAATTTCAGCAGAATCCTTAAAGCTTCATATGGATATGCTACTTTCCAGGCACAGTATCTTTTTCATTTCAGTCTGTACCTCTAAAACATCTTGTGGAGAAGATCTACAACTAAGAAATTCCATTATTTGTGCATTTTTTAATATTATATTCTTCCATAACTCTGAGGAGTTACCTTTCCAGATATAGAGTTTTTATTGACAGGTCCATTCATAAACTTATTTAAATATGATTATAAAATTTAATGTTACTGTAGAATTCCATAGCTTTCAATGTAATGGCAAATATTTATATAAACTTAAATATATGATTTACTGAAACTTGATAATGAATTCTAATTTACTGTAGAATACTATAAACAAATGTCACCATTCTTCTTTTTGTTTTGCTCTTTTCATAAGGCATTTGGGTTAGATACTTTTGTTGTTGTTGTTTTTTGTTTTTTTGAGGTAGGGCTTGACTCTAGCCCAGGATGACCTGGAATTTACTATGTAGTCTCAGGGTGGCCTTGAACTCATGAAAACCCTCCTACCTCTGCCTCCCAATTGCTTGGATCAGAGGCATGTGCCACCATGCCCGACTGGGTTAGATACTTTTTAATACTAAACAAATTCATCAGAAATCATGAGTAATTGGATATAATGCTTACGTGGACAACAATGACAACCAAAAGCCTTAGTGTCTCTTTGGGATATATTTGCTTTTTGTGTATTTGCATTCTAAACTGAGAGCTTTCACTTCTGGATCTCTTCTAACATATTATACATTAGAAAATACATTTATATATGACTTGCTGAACATTTTCCCAATGAAAGAAATACAATGACATAGAAATAGTCCAGGGTAAATGATAAAAATGCTGATGTTGAATACATTGGCATATAACATTTTTGTACCTATGATATTATTCAAGAAACTATCCTGGGAAGTGGATACAGTAGAATTGGGAATTTAAAGTCAATTTCAGAATATATACATATAATCTTCAGATATATATCAAACTAGATTAAAAGTATTTTCTAACTGCTACATAAAAGCTCTCTGATCTCCCAAATTTTAAGAATGAAATCAACAATGGCATAAGGTTATCTTAGTATGCATTTGTTGGCAATCTACTGTTTTCATCTTGAAATATTTATGTAGTTTTTAATTTGAGGTAAAGGGAGAGAGAGAGAAAGAGAAAGAGAAAGAGCATAGGTATGCCAGGAACTTCTGCCCCTGCAAACTCCAGACGCATGTACCACTTTTTGTATCTGGTTTTACATGAGTACTGGAAAATTGAACCTGGCTCTCAGGCTTTGCAATCAAGCATCTTTAACTGCTGAGACATTTTTCCAGTTCCAACCTCCTGTTTTCTCATAATCTCTCAAATTTTACTATGTTCTCAAAACACTTATTTCTTTCCAAAACCTAAAACATGCATTCTGTATATTTCTTTCAAATGGGATCAAAGTCAAGCTCAAAGATCTATGTCCACAAAATAATTATTTCAATTTTTCATGTCACTATTTTTAAAACGAGTGTTTGTGGGGATGTGCATGCATGCATGTGTGTGTGTGTCTGTGTGCGCACACGCGCATGCACACACTCATATGTATGTGGATGTATATGTGAATGGGGAGGACAGAGGTCAGTTTTGGGTATGCTTTACAATTTCTCTTCTACCTCATTTTTTTAAAAAAATTTGAGACAGGGTCACTTTCTGAAACCAAGACTCACTGATTCAGCTAGCCAGAATGTCCTAGGATCTTTGTGTCTCTGCCTTCCTAGTGTTGGGGTTACAGGTGTGAGCAACAAAGGCTGGCACTTTACATGGGTGTTAGGCATATGAACTTATACGAGCGTGCTCTTACCGTTTCCTTCTCATTGCTGGGACAAAACACAGTCGGAAAGGAGGATGTGGAGGCACGTAACAGTTTATTTCAGTTTTCAGCCTGCAAAGGAAGTTTCATCATAACATAGAAGAGAAGAATGTAGACATCATATCTTGTCATACTACTTAGGAGATAGTAGCAAGACTCAGCATGATTAATGGGCATCAAGTAAGGCTCTACTAATAAGTCATGAGGACCAATCCCAGTGACACACCTTCCCCAGCAAGGTTAAATTTTCCAAATCTAAACCAGTTGGGGAACATGTATTCAAAACACATGGGCCTATGAGGGATGTTTTATTCAAACTACTACAAGTTGCAAGCACTTGACTCACTAAACCATTGCACCAGTCCATAGTGTCACTCATTCCTAAAGAATGAATAAAATATGTTATAAAGTATAAAGAGAGTAAAATCAGTTCATATAAAAGATTCAGTCTCAGGGATGGTGAAATGCCTTGTCAGTTAAGGCACTTGCCTAAGAAGCCTAAGAACACAGGTTTAATTCCCCAGTACTCACATAAGCCAGATGTGCACAAGGTGACACATACATCTGGAGTTTGTTTGCAGTGGAAAAAGGCCCTAGGACATCCATTCTCTCTCTCTATCAGCTTCTTTCTCTAATAAATATATAAACAAAATAACGAATTAATTAAGATATTATGAAAAAATTTAGCCTCTAATGACAGAAAATCTGGCTATCATGGGAGTTTTCAATCAGATTAGTAACAGTCCAAATTATTCTTTCAAATTATGAATATTTAAGTGTAGCTGAAAGCTTCAGATAAAAAATTCTAATTCTATACATCTTCATAATGAAAAAATTAAGTTGTACCAAAAGTTTATCATATAATTACTGGGCTGGAGAGATGGTGTAGTGGTTAAACGCTTGCCTGTGAAGCCTAAGGACCCTGGTTCGAGGCTCGATTCCCCAGGACCCACGTTAGCCAGATGCACAAGGGGACGCAAGCATCTGGAGTTCGTTTGCAGTGGCTGGAAGCCCTGGTGAGCCCATTTTCTCTCTCGCTCTCTATCTGCCTCTTTCTCTCTCAAATAAATAAATAAAATAAATAAATAAAAATCTTTAATTTTTTTAAAAAAGAATATAATTACCTATTAAGAACATTTTAGAATACTAAAGAGAGAGGCTGGAGAGATGGATTAGCAGTTAAAACACACATTTGCCAAGCCTAATGACCTGGGTTTCATTTCCCAGTACGCATGTATGGCCAGATGCAGTGGTATATGCATCTGACGTTCATTTGCACTGACTGGAGGCCCTGGTGTACCCATTCTCTCTGTGCCTATCTCTCTTCTGTCTCTATCTCTGCTTGCACACACACACACACACACACACACACACACACACAGACAGAAAAGAATACTGTAGAGAGGGAAAAGGGGGGAAACCTTTAGAAAATGAATTCTCTGTACCTTTTAACATATGTAATAACAGAATATTTAATGTTACCAAAATCAGTCTTGAAAAATTATTTTTATAAAGACATGAGATAGATATAATGAAGACATTCAGAATTTTTCTTAACACAGCCATAAATTTTTGCACAAAATAATTTGAATTTCTTTATAAATTTGAATTCAAACTGAAACTTCAGTTTTGTTTTCTTAGGACATAGAATTTCTGGGAATTAAAAAAAAAAACTAGAACCAATGAAATAATATGAAGACACAAAAGTAAAATGTAGAAAGTAATTCATGAGAGGGGTCATGTTCAAGCACTAATAAATGATTTAGTATAAGGTAAAATATTTTGAAATGTCAAGGTGATAATAAAGTGAAACATGGCTAACAGCCTTCTCAGCAAAGGGAAGCAAGACTGTACACTGTGCTACAGCAGACAAGCAGATGCATCCTCTGGGCAGCACACAGAAGTAATGGCACTACATTGGCAAAACTTCCTGACATTCTTTAAGCATCCATGTAGATAAGCACAATGCATTAAAATTCATGAAACACTGTGAAAGTAAAACAGAGCTCTAATTAGTTCATAAAGTCAATCATTTCCCAGATACTGATTAGCAAACAATTGAAGATTGTTAGAGGTATAGAAAGTTAGAGCTTTGTGAATTAAAGAAACTGAAAAAGACGGGAAATTAAAACAAATTTAAAGTTAAAATGCTAATTAACATACCCTTTGAGGGCTGGAGAGATGGCTCAGCTGTTAATGCACTAATGTACAAAGCATAATGACCTGTTTGGTTCACCAGTACCTATGTATACCAGATACAGAAAGTAGTGCATGCATCTGGAATTAGTTTGTTCTGGCTAGATGCTCTGATGTATCCCCCTTCCTCTCTCAAATAAAGAAAGAAAGAAAATATTTAAAAAATTAGACCTCCAGTGATCATACAAGTCAATCATATATTCATGTAATCTCAATTTTAAGAAATAAAAATCATCACAGTGACTGTGTTGGAATGTATAACTGAACATTCTTATGATCTAAGTATAAGCAAGATTTCACTGGGACATTTAAGAATATAAAGAATAATTAAGGAATATATCCATAATTACAAATTGCAATAAATAATTATACAGAAATATACAATAGTATATAAAGCATCTGGAGATATTTTCAAGCAAATAACACACACACACACACACACACACACACACACATATGTATACTATAAATCTGAAAGAAGATTAATAACCAAATTGACAAAATATTTGGACTTCTATAAAAATCTAAAGAAGTAATGCACAGAATAGAAGAATAAAAATAAAGGACAAACAATTTCAATATACTCAGAATAAAATTATAAACATGTAATACCATCACATGCCTATAATACTGTCACTAAAAGTGAATAATAGAAATACAAATGTAATACTGAGGATTATTACTTTGCTGTTATTTAAAAATGGAACCGGTCATCACTTCCTTCTTTTTGACCATGGTGCATGGCAACAGCTGTTTCATAGACCCAAAGGTCATTGTCAAGTCAGATGCATATTGGGCTACAATAAGCAGCTGCTCTCAGCATTCACCACCCTTCTCACTCAAAATTGTCATCAGTTAAACATTTCTCCAATAATTATTCATGGATTGCCTGTGGGTAGCAGAACACAGCAATGATTAGCAATGACATTATGAACTGACTTAGAAATATCTTTCCAACTAGCCTCCATTTTTAAAATTAACCAAAAGTGACATAACACAGGCTTCCCTAAGATTGTTGCTTCATTTACAACTTCACGTAACAGGGTTGACATACTATGGATGATACAGTATTTTTTTCTCAATTTTTATTAACATTTTCCATGATTATAAAAAATATCCCATGGTAATACTCTCCCCCCCACACACACTTTCCCCTTTGGAATTCCATTCTCCATCATATCCCCTCCCCATCTCAATCATTCTCTCTTTTATTTTGATGTCGTGGTCTTTTCCTCTTCTTATGATGGTCTTGTGTAGGTAGTGTCAGGCACTATGAGGTCATGGATATCCAGGCCATTTTCTGTCTGGAAGGAGCACATTGTAAGGAGTCCTACCCTTCCTTTGTCTCTTACATTCTTTCTGCCACCTCTTCCACATTAGACCCTGAGCCTTGCAAGGTGTGATCGAGATGTTACTCAGTACTCCAGTCACTTCTTTCCAGCACTAAGATACCTTCTGAGTTGTCCCAAGGTCACTGCCATCTAAAAAGAGAAGATTCTCAACCAAAAATGAGAGTAATGTTAATATAAGGGTATAAATATTAAGAGAAGTGCTTACTGGGCAGTTTGATAAGCATAGTATATACATTTGTCCAGACAGCAGCAGATGTTACACCCCATGGCCCATGACTACCCCAGTGTTAAGTTTTTGGTATCAGGGATGTGTTTCCCCCCCGTGGAGCGTGCCTTCAGTCCAATTGGAGGGCAGTTGGTTTCCACCATGACAGATGTGCCACTATTGCACCCATTGGCTCATTTGGGCTGGCTGGCCAATTATAAGGCTTGCAGTGTCCACTGTTGAGTATCTTCACTGATGGTATCTCTTTCTCCCATTGAACTACATGTAGAGTGGATTCTTCCAGCTTTCTGTCAGCTGGTCTACATGGAGGAGGTTATCAGCTCAGTTCCACCAGGATTTCTCAGTGGCCTTGCAGCCCAGGTATGTGGAGTCTTCAACAACAGTATTTAAAATAATAATTACCTAGAAATAAAAAGAGTACACTATATTGGTCACATCAAACACATTTTATTAAAAGAATAAATAGCAAATTTAATTAGGGAAACATATTTAAATATTTGACATAATAAATGGTAATAAGGAATTATATATTAATATATAATATAATGTACATATAATTATATATATTCACATAGAAGTATGTTGTCTGAGAACTCAAACAAAGCTAGGTAGTAGAAAAGATGAGACAAAGCAACAAAAGTGAAGGATATTATATAACTAAAAAACAACTGGGTAAGTAGCTCAAAAGTACAAGCAGTGGTAGATAAATGTGAATATTTTTCCAGAATTAAACTGGAACACTTCTTGCAAAGCCATTATATAAAGTGTGAAGAACATGGAGCTTGAGGTGAAAATGAATACCAAAGGGGAAAACAAAAATATCACTTGAGAGCAAGTTATATACATACAGTGTTAACCTTCTCAAGAGAATGGATAGCATATGAAAAGGAATAGAAAAATCTATGGTTGGAGTAATTGCTGAAATAATATCTATATTTAATATACTAACGTGTAATACACAAGAGAAGTAATGTGGTCAAGTAGTGTGTTGTTTGTTTCCTTGACATATTTATTGAGGCAAAAGGAGAAAAATTTCAAAATATATGATGTATATGAGGTTTCTAAAAATATGTCCTTTAAGGTATAAAGCTTGAATTCATTATATTATGAAAATAATGCCTTTAATCTCCACAGAACTGGGATACGGAATGTGGATGACATGCTCTGATAGTTTGAATGGATGGCCCCCAATATATTCAAGATTTTGTTACAATTTGTAATTTAGATCCACAACCACCTGGATGGAAAAGTTGTCACTGTGGGTAGATCCTACGATCTAGCCCTAAGGTGTAGAGGTAGATTTGGAATTCATTTGGAATTCATTCCAGTCTAAAGACATATAGACTGATTGAGTTCTGTCTGGAGTTCCTGAAATGTGCTTGTTTGTGCTGGTGATGTTGTTGGTTTCTCTATGTGCTTGGGCCTGTTTGTGTGGGGTAGCTTTTCCTGGCATTATAGAACTTCCCCTGGATCTGAAAGCTTCAATAAATATCCCTTCCTCCATAACTGTGCCTGGTTGGGAAATTCATCTCAGCAATGTGAGACTGTCTACTACAAATGCCATGTCAAAAAATTAAAAGTAATCTGAAGTCTTCTATAAAGTGTTTATTCATGTCATAGTGTTAAGAGACAAAACTATGATTGTTGAGTTATATAGCTATTCCTCATCAACCAGAAAATATTGTAATAAAAATGTCCATTACTTCTTGGCAACTAGAGAAGTATAGGTCTTCTATAAATGCTCTAAGAGAATCACTTATTTCTTGAAAATGTGTAAAATAAATATCAAAAATTGAAGAAAAACATTGATCATGCAGTTAGTAAAGTATGACGTAATCTTTAATATTCTTTTGTCTGTATTTTATTGTTCTGATTAGGAAATAGTATGTTGCAGTCAGGTTTGCATTGCTGGCAGAAAATACCGGACCAAGAACAGCTTATGGGGGGAAAGGGGTTTGTTTTGGTTTACAGACTCTAGAGGAAGCTCCATGATGGTAGTTGGAAGCCAAGGCTTACAGATGTCCCCCATGGCTCTATTGGGTCTCTATGTAGGCATCTAGCAAACCTGCTTCACACTGCCCATGGCCATTTCCAAAACACAAGACCATGTTGAAAACTCAATGACCCTCTCTTTCCTGCAATTCTTATACTGCACAATATCAGCTAGTGTGCCAGTTTGCTTATTCATAGAGGAATAAAGCAGACTTTGAAGAACAGGATATCCCTTGAGCACTCAGGTCCTTTCAATTCTTACTATTGCCCCAGTTTAGGTCAGCTGGCCCAATCTCAAAGGTTATAGTCTCCCAATTACAGGTAAACAAGCAGCAGTTCACCCAGAGATTTCATTTTTTCTGTGCCATATCCCTCTACTCATACCAGTTCATTTCTATGCAAAGCAACCCTGCACAAATTCTCAGGACATGGGTATAACAGCAAGCTTCCCACCCAAAGTGCTAGCCCTGTCCAGGCAAAGCTCTTTCACATCCTCATAAGCCAAACCTCACAGTCCATAGATCATACTGCATTCAGGCCTTTCAACTCTTGTAGGGAGCGGGTGTGGCAGCCATTGCAAGATGGCACCCAGGACGGCTGCCAAGTCGTATGATTTGCACCTGACTTCCTTATACACCCCTGAATAGCCACGTCCACGGTGCGCACTGCGCAGACTCATTGCTATGCAAGATCAGACCATCTGACGTTGTACTGACGTGAGCCTATTGAAGAGACTTACCCAGCAGACTCTGAGTGGTGCAGGCTAGGGATTTAAGGACGGACCAGGAAGGGTTCGGGGTTCATTTTTTTCTTTCTTTGCATGCGGTTAAGGTTCCTGAATAAACTGCTTTGAGAAGAACGTTGTGTGGCGTCGTTCCTTTCTGCTGGTCGGACTGAGAAGCAACAAACTCTGACTAGAATAGTCCATCAAGCTGTACTTATAGCAGTGCAAGGGGTCTCTTGGGCTAAGGTTTCAAATCCTTCCACATTCCTCTTGAAAATCAGCTCCAAAAGGCCAAAGCCACACAGTCAGGTGTCTGGCAGCAACCCCACTTTCAGTACCACTTAACTATTACAGTCAGGTTTACATTGCTGGTACAAATCACCCAACCAAGAGCAGCTTATGGGAAAAAAAGAGGTTTATTTTGGCTTACAGGCTTGAGGGGGATGTTCCATGATGGCAAGAAAATGATGGCATGGGCAGGGGGTGGACATCAGCCCCTGGCCAACATCAGGTGGGCAATAGCAGCAAGAGAGTTTTCCCAACTCTGGCAAGGAGACACTGGCTATAATACCCATAACCTTGCACCCAACAATATACTCCCTGCAGGAAGTGTTAATACCCAAATCTCCATAAGCTGGGAACCTAGCATTCAGACCACCTACATTTCTGTCTCCTCTTCCACAATGTTCCATGAGCCACAGCAGGCATGCTGACAGTTTTATTTAATGTTGAGTTCTTTGTAGCTAATGGATCTCTGCTTTCATAGGTTTTGGTTATTCCTTGTGCCTGCCACCATCACCCTGAGGCTGGTTGTCAGGATAGCAGTAACAGCAGTGCTCATCACTTTGCTCTTCCTCTATAATATCTCCTGGGCAAGTGTAAGACCTTGCCTTAAACAAAAAAACAAAAACACATTTTTTCTCAGGCAAATTCTTATTTCATCCTCTACATTAAATGAAATAGAATATGAAGCAACATCCAGGAAAGTCATTGTAAGAAGTTTTAAAACGTAAAACTACTACTCATGGAATTAGACTATTCTATTGTTTGGGAATGGTTGAGTATGTTAATATTGAAAGTGATTTGGAAAAGAAGTGGGGCTAGATAAAGATCAGACTAAGAATAGTAGATATTATTTAATGTATGGCTCTAAAAACAGAAAAAGAAAATTTTTAATTATTTGTTGAATTAATGAAAAATGCTTCCTTTTTTCTTATCAGGATAAGGGAAATAAATGTAGAGAAAATGCTATGAGTCACCCTAATGTAAATTAATAGACAGGAAGAAAAGCTTTGATTTGTAAAGTAAATTAAATAGAGATATCTTAGAGATAGAGAATAAAAAGTGTTGACAGAAGAAATGTAGAAATATATCAAAAACAAGCTTACTATAACATTTGTATTGATTTAGTGGCATAAAACTATATGACTATTATTTTGTGAGCTTCCCTTGCAAATGCTAAAACTGTAATAAGGCCTTGAAAATTGGGATATTTTTAAATTGTCTTTTTCAGTTCCAGCTTTCAACAGAAAATATCATGCTGGAAATAGAAAGGGCTGTTCTTTAGTATCCCTGACCCCTCGTGCCAGAATGCTTATCCCCCAGGTTGTTACCTGGATCTCACAGCTAAATCTGCATATGCACATTGCCTGGCTATTGTCACAGCTCTTCTGTAAGTTTTAATGTTGCCATGGGCAGGCAGAGGCAGACTGAGAATGGTTTTCTCCCCAGTTATGGCCAAAACTAAATAAAATCATTTCACCATTTTTGCATGCAATATGTTGTTTCTCTTTTAATGTGTACCAGTGTTTAGACAGAGATCTAAGGCTTACAGCTGTGGACTGAGACAAAAGAAGCCACATTCAGATAAAATAAGGTAAAATTACCAGAAAAATGAATGTGCAACTACAGATCTTAAATTCAAAAGAGATTTTACAATTGCTTACCTTCCTGTTAAGTCACTAGTTTTTCAGTACATTTAACCAACTGAAACAGTGTTAGGGGTTCAAGAAAGTCATTGAACAACAAACTTATTAAATTATTATGCTTCTGAGGGAACCAAGTGAAGGAAAATGAATACACCCAAGTGTTGTGAAAGCCAATGCGGTGGGTGTGGAAGAAACATAAAAAGAGAGTCAGAAAGGAGAGAAAAGAAAGTACAAAGAGCTCTTGCCGTGTAGAGGGAAGGAGGGAGTTAAGAACTCATAGGAAGTAGGGGCCAGTGGTTCTCTCTTGCCAGGTGGGCTGAGGCTAGGAGGAGACTCACCAGAACCTGGAGGTTCACAAGTGATGAACTAGCATCCAAGAGAAGTTGCCTTCCCCTGATGAATGTATTTATAACATTACAGGGGTGGGCGCTACCTTCCAGCTCAGGGGAACCAGAGAGACAGCCAATAGGTCTGGGCTAGGAACTGTCTCAGGAAGTGCCTAGCCATGATGGGCCATGTTCTTAGGGCTGAACTTGACCAACCACAACATTAGGATTAAATCCTAACAAAGAAGACCTTCTTTTCAGAGGAGCCCAGGATATTTGTGGACAAGCAAATGCAGGAAAGAGATAATAAATCAGATCATAATTTGATTTTTAGCAAAGCGGAGACTGTAAGGAACCTTTCAGGAGCCCGGTCACCCTAAATGCCTAACAAAGCTATCTGACTCTTAACAACCAAATAAAATACTACAAACTCCAATATATCAGTGACTCCAATATAGCAAAATCTTTTTGATAAGAACTCATATGTAAATCTAAATGGAAAAGCCTGTTTTGTAAATTGATACAAATTTTAATAGTAGCTCTGTAGTAATAGTTTAAAAATTTGGCCAAGATTTTTCATTAAATTGAATTCTATTTTCAAATAATAAATTTGAAATAATACAAAATATTATTTTTGAGAGTGAAATTCTATTGTGAACTTGATCAGATTATGAATCCACAGACATTTCTCTTGGGTGGATTTCTGAAGTTGCTTCCAGGAAGGTATAACTAAATGAGGAAGTCATTCCTCAAGAGTGAGTCCTTCCTTCAGTGGGCGGCTCTCCTTGTGGTGGGTTTTATGTAAGGAAGCTCTGAGAGGAAACTATCACCTTTTCCTGCCTGGCACCAATGCTACTCGCTCTTACATGCAGCTGTCCTATTCAGCTAAACTTTGTTAGAATTGGAAACAAGTTTCCTCAGCCTTCCAACATGGCCTGAAGACTAGTGGTTCTCCAGAAAGCCTTCAGGACTTTAGTGCTAGATAGGGAATGGTGAAGCATCCAGCTATGTGGACTGAGCACCCACTGTTTTCCTGGACTCTAGGTCTACAGACAGCTATTTGTATTGGACTACAATGAGCAAATCTAATAAATTCCCATTTTAATACCAATGAATTCTATCAGGTCTGTTCCTCTAGAGAACACTGAATAATACAGATTGACATAACTTCATACCAAAAGTAGGGTTGTTGCTGCTAGAAAGCTGACTGTGGGTTTTTTTTTTTGTTTTTTTTTTTTGTTTTTTTTTTTTTTTGATTTGTGGGAAGAATGTCAAAGCATTTGAAATTTTGGCCTAAGAGATGCCTCGCAGTACTGAAGGCAGAGCTTAATGGAACATTTTGATCAGAATTGAAAGACCTGAATGCAATAAGGCTGTGGACTGTGAGGGTTGGCTTGGGGAGGGGGAAAAAAATAAAAATAAAAATAAACTTTCTCCAGACTGGGCTAGAAGCACTTTGTGTGAGAGGCCTGCTGTGTTCTGCTTGTAGAAGTTTTGAGGGACTTGTGCTGGGTTGCATTGTGTAGAGCCGAAGAATATGGCACAAAAAGAAATGAAAGTTTCAGGCTGGAAACAGCACCCATTCAGATGCAATTGTTTGCAAGATTAAAACCATTGAGATTGTCCCAGCTGTTCTCCATTGGTCCAACAGAGAGAATACAAACTCCTTTGAAAGTAAGAGGCCTGAAAGGTAAAAGAATGTCCTGCTCTTTAAAGTTGTCTTTATTCCTGTCTGGATTAACAAATTTGGGAGCTCATCTGGTACTATAGGAATATAACAAATGTAGGAAAGAAAGGGTCATTAGATTCATTAGATTTGCAACACTGCTATTTGCAGAGGATCCTAGGCAATGTGGAGCAGGGTCATTGACTCTGAATAGAAGTTACAGGGACCTATGGCATGGGTGAACCATCAGTTTTCCATGGAGACCCCCGAATATTATTGTGATGCTAGTAGTTTGGGCTGGGTGCCAAGGAAAGTTGTTGGTTTAGGATGAATTATTCTCCTGGTTGTGAGCAGCTAAGCAGAGAGGTAAGAATGTAATGTCAAAAACTGTCACTGGTTAGAGATGAAGGACACAGAGCTATAGGATTTAACTGATGTTTGCACTGTATCTTTTAGATCTTGTATTCACTCTTGTATTGATATGACCAATGCCATCTTTTGAAGTGTGAATTTTCACTCTGTGTCATTATATTATTTTGGGTTTATACCTCATATTTAAGAGATCTTGGACCATGAGATATTTGCACAGTATTGGGATTGAAAAAACTATGGGGACTTTTAAAGTTGTATTGAATACATTGCAGTTTACATCATTGGAGGTCATCAATTTAAGAGGAATAGGAATGTAATATGGTGGTTTGAATTAGGTCTACCCCATAAACATATATCTTTATTGCTAGTTTGCTAGTTTTTTTTATGTATAATATGATAACATTGTGAGTATCCATTAAAAGTTTGCTCAGGTAATGGCCAACTGGCTATCTAAATCAATTAGAGAAATTAATCAAGTAGTTAAATCAATCAATTTACTCTGACAAGGAAAAAATTTGGAGCCATAGAACACCAGAAACTATTCTGCCTACCCCTGTGAATTCTGTTTTTCCTCCCATCTATTTTGTATTTTTTCATAGGAAATCAATAATGTTTCATACTTTCTCCTAGCATGTCAACATTCTAAATTCCACAAGTAAGTGAAATTGTGTGGCTGTGATTTCTGCACCTGAGTTACTTTGCTTTCTTTCGATTCTCTTGAGTTCAGAATCGAGAGAAATTATAATCAAATGAACTTCATAGATAGCAACAGAACATTCCATGCAAACACTGCAGAACACACATTCTTAGAAGAATTTGGATCACACCTTATAGGAAAAATTTAGGACATATACAGTTAACTGAGTAGCCTTTGATATGTTAGTTCTGAGTCCACTACTCTTCACAATCTTCTACACCTATCTCATTTTTATTCACATGCTTTAAAAACAATCCAGTCAGTGTATGCACTTTGTATTTGTTTGGTTGCTTGTATACATTTCCTGAAATTTCCTTGAAAATATCACGTGACAGTTGTGTTCACTGCTATAGCAAGGCCAGAATAGAAGCTGCTAGACATAGCAATTACTAGCAATATTCCCAATTGCCTAATCACAGGCTGCTGCTGAAAGCCCATGAATTTCCAGACATTGTAGTGTGATCAGTAGTTATCAGTAGTACCTGGAAACATGCAACATTCTTCCCAACATGACATGGCATTACCTTATAAATAGAATAGGAATAGTGGTTAAGATTATTAGCAATAGATAAAGATTTTGTTTTTGTGATTCTGGCCACATGTGATCTGCCCATGCCTGCTGTCAAGGGAACATCATTCTAATTTAGAAGAAAATTTTTGAGTTTAAAATACATGATAGTCAACCATGCAAGTGTTTTGAATCATCAGCATACTGGAAATGGGACAAATATGGAAGGGGCATGCTGCCAGGTTTTGAAATTAGTTCCTTTACATAGTGTCCTTTTCTTCCTTTGATAGCAGGCACAAGCAAAGAATATTACAAAGTAGTTTTTTTTTTATTTTTCAAATTTGTTTTATTCAATTATATTTTTATTTATTTTCATTGATGGGGTCAAACTTAGGGCCCAGGGAATACTTCTACAATTTGGCCAGAGCTAGGGAGAGAATGTTTCACAATTTCTTTCCACAGTTCCTGTATCAGACATACAATTGGTAGAAAATCATGAGACAAAGGTCCTAAGATGTGAAGATTTAGCAGTAAGGCATTGTAACTGACCCTTTTCTGGGAGAAGGTGACATGACCTCATGGCGACCCCCTTGTCCTATTATTTACTAAAGAAACAGATATTTAAAATCCAAGTCTCAGCCTGAGGAAAATAGAGTAGGTGTTCCACTGTACAGATCCTCCATTTCTGAAAGAAAAGGTAATCTCTTAGTTTTTTTTTTTTTTAATAATTATTGTACATCAGTTATATAATGTGATGGGTTTCATTGTGACATTTTCATACATTTTTATATATTTTCTTCATATTCATCCACCTACTACCTTGCCTCATTTCTCTCCACTATCCCCTTGTATATCTCTAATAGTAACTGTTTTGTCTTGTCCTGTGTTTCCTCTATGCTCCACAAATGAGAGAGATCATCTGACAATTGTTATTCTTCTTTTAGCTTATTTTGGTAAACATGATGTTCTCTACTGCCATCCATGTTCTTGTAAAATGTATCACTTCCTTTTTTAATGGTTTACTAAAAGTCTATTATATAATAAGTCATATTTTCTTTATCTCTTCATCCACCAGAAAAAATTTTGCTTGGATTCCATCAAATTACTCTTTGTTAATCATCTTCCACATTGAGGTATTTTTAGAAAGGAAATATTTTATTCACCATTAATAAATTCTTGTAAGCATGATATATATAATTATAACATATAATTTACTATATAATATATATATATTTTTTCTGATCACAGTTTAAATAACAACTTAAATTTTTATTTATTTATTTATTTTTTAAAGTAAAACTTGCAATTTGAGGAGCATCAAATCTGAATAATGCTGGAACTACTGGACATCCTTAAGCAAAACTTGGGGGGTGGCAGGAGAGATTGCTAAGTGGTTAAGGTGATTGCTTGCAAAGTCTATAGACCCAGGTTCAATTACCCAGTGCTCACATAAGGCAGATGCACAAGGTGGTACATGAGTCTGGAGTTTGTTTGTAGTGCAAAAGGTCTTAGTGTGCCCATTTTCTCTGCCTTTCAAATACATGTATACAATAAAAAATTTTAAAAAAAGAACAAAAGGAAGAGAAGTGGGAGGTGCCCAATGAAAAGCAAATAAACAAGTCCAGTCACAAAACTTCCTCCCTTCTCAATAACTGAAAATATATCATAGAACTGGACACAAGGACTGAGAAGTAAGAAGCCAGTCCAAAGATTTTGAAAAACAACTGTTTTGCAAAGCAAATATTTGCTAAAACATTGTTATACCAAACATTAGAAATAACACAGCAAACAAAAAGAAAACTAATAATGCATTGTAAATTAGATTATTTTACTGGTGTGTAATGTGGTGTCTGTGATGTGGTTGGCATATGTGTGTGCAGATGTTGTGTGATATGTTTGGCCCAAGTATATGTACATACCATGGTAATCCAGTAGGAATTTGCCTGAGGTGGTTGGAACAGGAAGTCCTTTCTCATGCCATAGCTCTTTCCCCCTTTCATATTTAGAAACAGAGTCTCTTACTGATGCAAGAGTTTGTTGTTTTCTGTGAGCAGAGCAATTGCATGATATGGGTAGAGGGTGAGGTTCGCCTCAGACACATATAACCATGCCCAGAATCAGTGATTCTAACTCAGGCAGTTTTATGCTTTCTTGGGCCCTTGTTCTTGCACACTTGACTGTTGAGCCATCTCTCCAGCAACACTATATTATAAAATGTGCTAAAGTCATAGAGATGCAAATGAAGAAACACCCATGACAAGCATGAATGGATACTCAACAGTATATCGTTACAGTAATATAAACTAAAACCACAGAGGGTTACCATCACATACTAAGATGAGTATCAAAAATACAGAACATATAACATTGATTTCCAAGCAAATATATGAAAACAGAAACACATTTTGATGATTTTTGAGAATGCAAATAGGACTGTAACTTTGGAAGACAGTGCATATGTTATGAGGTTTGGGGATACTTGTGAATCCCAACTTTTAGATTCTTGCTTTCTTATCAAAGAATTGAGGAAAAGGATTCCAGTAGGGAACAATGATCAGTTATGAGATTAACTTAGGGAAAATTAGTATCCAGGGAACGGATGTGAAGTGGGGAGGTAGAGTTAGAGTGGCTGAACTCCCGAAGGTAGAAAGAGCAGGAAAGTTTAACCTAGCCAGAAATCCAAAATCACCAGACTTTTTATCTCTGTTTCCCAGGTCCATAGAACTGTTTTTCCACAGCCATGAACCCTCCTGCGAGAGAGGTCTTTCATAGGAGTTAAACATTGTGGTTGGTCAAGATCAGCACCCAAAACTTGGTGCCAGAGCTAATCTTTTCCAGAGATAGCCCATAGCCCTAAACAACCAGCTGGCCCTCTGGTTCACCTGCACCAAAAGAAAGCCCCCCTCCCGCCCCCATAAGGTTATAAATGCCTTTGCAAGGCAAGGGGAGGACAGGCTATCACTCTCTGATCACTTAGGAACTTCCAGCTGTGGGTGGGTTTTTCCTGGGCCTGGGCTGGACCAACAGAGAGAGCCCTCGCCCTTACTCTCTGCATGGGTTCTTTATCTCTTCCAGCTGTCCACATGGTAGGAGCTCCTTGAACTTTCTTTTTTCTCTTTTTTTTTCCTCCCACACTTTTTTCCCCAGTTCCCTAGCTGGTCACATGGACTCCTGAGCAACACTGGTGTACTTCTCCCCACTTTGTTTCCCCTTACCTCTCAGCCTTTCCCTTTCTGTACTCCTTTGTAAAATCCGAATAAAATGTGCTATTTTAAAAATCTTTCTCTTGAATCGGGAATTGCCAATTCTTTGGTTGTTTGCAGATATGAACTCAGTACTTGGCATTCCAAGAAGCACCCAAGGACCCCAATTTCCTGATACAGATGGAATGGTTACACAACAACCCCTAAATGTGGAAGACAGGACCAGGACCCGAGGGCACATGCAGGAAGCTGAGCTTGGGAGAGGAGAGAAGACATAGACAGAGAGTTCCAGGAAAGTTGAAAAAAAGGATCAGAACTTAGATGAGGGTAAAAAACTAAAAGGGATGAAATACTCCTTATCCCATCTTAAAGGAACAATGGCACACCCACACTGAAAAAGGAGCAGGAAGTGTAAGCCTTTTGCCTCACATTTGGAAAAAAAAAAAAAATGGCTAAGAGATCAATGAGTCAAGGTCGCATACCTCAGAGCAGAGTGACTAAGGTCCCCCCACCCCACCCTATTCCAGCCTGGGTTGGATGGGGGAAGGAAGGGCTTGCCAGAACTGGGACCTGGAGGTTTAGACATCTGGAGGAAAATAAACAGCCAAGACCCATTGCCCACATGGAAAGACACTTTTACAGTTATTGGGATGGCTCAGTCATGTAAGGGAGAGAACTGATTATTTTTTGGAAACCGAGCAGATGGCACAAGAGTGTCCAGCCTACCTAGGAATACCTACCTAGACTGGAAAAGAAGTAGTGGCCCTGTCACCAAGAGACTGTTGGCAGTCACTTTCCTTGAGGTTGGGTCAGACAAGGAATTCTAGTGTTTCTTTGTCAGCTTTTCTGGGACAAGCAAGGTGGTGTCTGCTCATTCCTTGTCTTTGGGCTTCTATCTGTGACTATCTATTTAGATAAATCTATCTTGCTCCTATTTCTCCCTCACAACTTTTTGTTATAAAACTAAATATACTCTTACCTTGCAAACTGGAATACGTCGTCATATTGCCACAGATGGTTTGAAAGTTGCATGTGCAGACAAGTACTTGCATTTGAATGCTTATAGTACTTCTGTTCACAATTGCCAAAATTAGGAGATATCCTTCAGTTAGAGTGGAAAGTGTGGAACATCTAGAAAACAAAACTTTGGTCACTAATTAAATGAGCTTTATGCAGTGAAAAGACTTTGGGGAAAGTTTAATTCTAATGACTAAAGAAGAAAGGCAATCTGAAAAAGTTACTTTCTGAATAATTCCTAGTATATGCATTTCTATAAAGGCAAATATAAAGATACTATATAGAAATACATTTCTAGAAGCTAAAATAGAAGAGGAATGACCAGCCATTGAACAGAGGATTTTATTTTTATTTTATTTTATTTTATTTTATTTTCTTAATATTTATGTGATTTTATTTAAATATTATAAGCCTACAGCACCCGGTATTCCCAGGCGGTCTCCCATCCAAGTACTAACCAGGCCCGACCCTGCTTAGCTTCCGAGATCAGACGAGATCGGGCGCGTTCTGAACAGAGGATTTTAATTGTACTAAGAATACTTTAGTAATATGTCAGAAACAACTTTTTGTGAATTATATCTAATCTTATTGGTTAATTTGTGTTCACTTATTTGACTACTATGATGATACTGCAATGAATATGAATGTACACAGTAACACTAAGTTTAATATTTTATTTATATTTATTTTTAATGCAGTATATTATTTTGAAGATTAATTGTTGAAATTTCATTGTTCATGGTACTGTGTTATATAAGGGCATTTTCATAAAATACATATTGTACATTGAGTATCTTACCTACATTCCACTTAATGCTCACATTTTCCCTTTCTCGTTCGTCTTCTTTTCTTTCCTAGACAGTTTTTAGTTCATGTCATATAAATCATGTACACATGTGTATGTGTATATTAGACCTTAAGGGTCTATATAAAATGTAGACATCAAAATGAGAAATAAACATATTTTTATTTCCGAGATTGAATTAATTCACTTCATATTATCATAAGTTTCATCCATGGTTTTGAGAAAATGAGAGTTTACCGCTTCTCCTTACATTCCATTCTTGTTGTGCACTAAGTTTCATTACATAATTTAACAACTATATATAGTGATATAATAAAAGCTGAAATATATATATATATATACATATATATGTATATGTATATACATATATATGAATGATATGCTGCATGAACTATTTTAGGTAAATACCTAGAGGTAGAATAATTAAGTCATATAATGGATCAAAATTTAGGTTTTTGAGAAAATTACATGCTAGTTTTGATAGTGGCTAGACTATCCTCCATTCTCACTACCATTTTGTGTGGGTCCTGTTTGTTCCCATCTTTAGCAGCATTTGTTGATATTGAATTTCTTTAATGACTTTCATTAGACTGGGGAACAATTGTATCTCCATTTGGTTTTACTTTGTATTTTTCTGGTGGCTAAGGAGATTGAACAATTTTATATATATTTATTTTCCATTTATAATTCATCTTTTCAAAATTGTCTGTTCATTTTTACATGTATAAAATTCTGTTTTCCTATCCTGCAGTGGCTTTTTTATTTCATTCAATTGTTTGTAGTCTTATAGAATTCATTCAGAAATTTTTGTTTGGTTTGTTTTCTGTAAAAGTATATATAATTATTCTTTTAAGTTAATTGGGAATTCACTGTTTTCTGTACTGTGCATTTATCAGGTTTAGGGGTAGCAATGTTGACTGATTTGTCATGTTTCTTTGGCTTTGTCCTTGAGAGTTGAAGATTTTGAGTTAGCTTACTCTTTGAACACTTTTTCTTTGTCCCTGGACAGGAATTATGTTCACTGTTCCACAGAAACTTGGTGGTAATAGACTCAAAGTGCCCCCCCCCTTTTTTTTTCTAGATCACTGTTTAGAATATCAAGTAAAATCCCTGGTTATTCCACTGAGAGTAGAACACTATATTCTAATATAATCACTATGAAAGTGTAGGTCCACTCTAAAAATAATAGTCAAATAAAATAATAACCCTTTAAATGCCAATATTCTGGGGGAGCAAAAAAGCACTAATACTATTGTACACACACATTAGTAGCTATGGATGTGATAGCCAAGGTTCAAGTGCAGAGTAAGACTTGTGGTTAGTTTATACTTATAGAAGAAAGGTAGAGGATATACAGTGCACACAAGTGAAAACCATAGAGACAAGTAGAGGGAGAGGAGGTAGTCTTGATTAAAAGCAGATTGAAAAGTGAGAACTAAAAAAATAAGAGATAATTTACAACAGTGCCAGTTCTTACAATATTGAGATACAGAAACTTTACAAACCAAGCTAATATATTTTCTTTGACAATGCCTAACAATTTGAAAATGAAATATGCAAGGGTTAATGGGGGAGAATAAAATGCTCAGAAGAGGACAGAAAGATGAAGCAAGCAGAAACTGGCTTTAAATTAAATAAGAAAGCTGGGTCAGAATCAAGGTTGAATACAGTCTTAGCTGCTGGCTTGCTGCAGTCTTAACTCTCGATGTTCCTTTTCAGGCTACTAGATGCTTGTCATAGGCTTAGCCAGTTCTTTGTGAGGTCAGGTCACAGATGCTGGCCCCACTAGTAGGTGGTTCTTCACATGTCAGATGTCACACCTCTGAGTGATCCTACAGAAACTGGGCTGTAATATCTTCCTGATTTTGGACATGCATTTAGAACGTGTGCCCATGTCCCCCTATATAATGTTTTTGACCAGGTTTTTTTTATTTATTTATTTATTTATTTATTTATTTATTTATTTATTTGAGAGCGACAGACACAGAGAGAAAGACAGATAGAGGGGGAGAGAGAGAGAATGGGCGCGCCAGGGCTTCCAGCCTCTGCAAACGAACTCCAGACGCGTGCGCCCCCTTGTGCATCTGGCTAACGTGGGACCTGGGGAACCGAGCCTCGAACCGGGGTCCTTAAGCTTCACAGGCAAGCGCTTAACCGCTAAGCCGTCTCTCCAGCCCTTTGACCAGGTTTTTGACCAATGTTTTTAACTACTTCAAAAAGTACAATGGAGTCTTGATGCAGCTTTTTCTCCACAGTGTGGAGGTATGCCAGTGGTCAGGATTCAAAATGGAGTCCTAATATTTTACTCTAAATCTGACAATATTGAGATTTTTGTTGGGTTGAGGGCTGTAAATCTTCCAGCTCAATAGGTATGTGTCTTTTTACAAACTGGAATACCTCCTCTGTTCCAGTAAACTTCTGAAGAGAAAGAGAGTTCCTGGAACCCTTATCCATGATACCATACATAATAACCTTTCTGTTTTTTCCTCTTCCTCTCTTTTCTCTTAAAACTGTTATTAGAAGGATACTGCTGATTTTCTGAGGCTATCTCTCACTGGGAGAGGGAGCATCTTAGACCTACCAACCCCTGTTGGACAGACCAGATTTTATTTTCTCTGCAACCCTTTGTATTTACTTTGCACTTAAACTAGAGATTTAAAGCAGTCATCACTACTTTCTGGTGTTGTTCAACTTTCCTGAGCTTATTCCCTACACAGTGCCTGCATTTTGTCTACCATCTTTGATTTACATACAAGTTCTTATATATTTACTATAAACATTCAAATTGTGGACCACAGCTGCTGTAGTGTCTCCTTCCTTAACCTGTGTGGGTGGCATGGATGTATTAGTGTGGGTTCACCAGTTGTAAGAAATTAGTTCCTGTGGCATACTGACAATGTTATGCTTAGGAACAGAAAGGAGTATCTGTGAATAATCTATGTTCTGCTCATTATGTCTAAAACCTAAAAACCTGTAAAAATAAAACTGTTTGGGCAATAATTAGTTTCTGTTCTTAGTCAAATTGTATCTTAGTAAGAAGCATATGGTCTTTAACCAGTAATAACTTAAATATGATGGTTTTATGTGAATATATATGCAAAATTGATACCATTTTTCCCCTTTTATCTTAGGAGTTTTATTTTAGAGCTTTTTTTGTTCTATCTCTGAAACATTCTGATTCATTTTAAAGCAATTTCTGCTAGAAACAAAAAAGAAAATGTGAAAGCTATTTAAGTTACTCAAAACGTTTTTAACATATACTATACATAACTATATTTACAGTATATGCTATATTAAATATTACCATACACCATTATTTTATGTAGTTGAATTATACAAGATTATTATGCCATATTGCAAGAGTAGATGTTTTCTGAATATTGGGTTGCTTTGAAGAAGACTTTATAGGAACATGCAAGTATAAATTAATAATCTGTAATAAAAGCTAATATTGCAAAAATAAGTTGTTTTTATCACTGTGGTGGTGTGTTTCAAGTGTCCTGCATAAGCTTTAGTGTTCTGAATGCTAGTTTTCTAAGTGATGGAGATTTGGGAATACATGCCACCTGGAGGCAGTGTATTGTTGGGGGTGGGCTTGTGGGTATTATAGCCAGTGTCCTCTTGCAAGTGTTTGGCACACTTTCCTGTTCCTGTTGTCCACCTTATGTTATCCAGGGAGTGATGTCCACTCTGTGCTCATGCCATCATTTCCCCCTGCCATAATGGAGCTTCCTGTTGAGCCTATAAGCCAAAATAAACCTTTTTGCCACAGGTTACTCTTGATTTGGTGATTTCTGCCAGCAATGCAGACCTGACTGCAACAGTCACTTAAAATCACAGTTCAGCACTATGAAATGAGTAAAACATGATTCACTTATGCATGAATATTTGATATTACCAAGTCACACAAAGCAATAAAATTTTTTCTTTACTAGATTGCATACATGGCAGTTTGAGAAAATCTTAATTAAAATAAAAAAATGACATAGTAAATCACTGATTATCAGTAATAAGTTCTACTTAAGTGAGTTTAGAGTATGAATAGTATTAACATTTTTTATAAGAGGAAAGAATTTATTTCAAGCTTATAGATACAGGGGGAATTTCCCCAGTGGTGGAAGAGGCTGACTCCCTTTCATAGATCCAAGCAGAGAAAAATCACCAGCAGCTAGCAAGCCCCAAAGCACAGCAGCAGGACAAGGCCATTTGCACACCTTCAGGCTGGAATTCTGATCTCCCCCCTGTGACGCACCCCAGATTTTTCACATTTTTCTCAGTGCTTGTAGATATTACTTCTCTTAACATCAAAATTTCGATTTAAATGCACTCAATTAATAAAACTACATAGAACCCTATAGGTACAACTTTTTGTACCTATTCATAATAGGGTCTCTCACTGTCTTGGAGTATGTGTGTATGGGGGAGGGGTGTCAGGTGTGTGTACGTTTGTGTGTGTGTGTGTGTGTGTGTGTGTGTGTGTGTGTGTGTGAATCTGTCTTTCTGTGACTCTTTCTCCTATTCCTATGTTATATCTGTGTGTATGCAATATATTTTCAAGAGTACTGGTTAGATGCATTTGAAACTGTCATGTATATTCCATAGACATGTAACACAAATCTTATAAGATAAGATTAAGTAAGTAAATATGAATAAGTTCTTCAGTCAGTGTCTGTAATTTAAGTATGTAAAGGAATGTGAATTGTTTTTGCAACTGTTATCTGTCTTGAATTTCCAGTCTATTCATCATCCCAGCTATGTTTGCTTTCTTCCTAATCCTCAAACACACTGTGCATATTTTGTTTCAAGAAAGTCTGTTCTGTGTCCCTTTGCCTAAAAATGTTACTTATAATTTCATTTATGTCTTTCATCTACAGATGTTTCCTTAGAAAAGATTTCTAAATAAAAATGACATTTATTCTATTTCTCTTTGTAAGAACCAGATCATAACCAATGTCACCTTCTAGAAAGTCACCTCATTAGAAATTCATGAATTTCACTTATTAAAAGGAAATAAGTTTCTTGGTAATTTCATCCCCCCAGTGAAATGTATGTGCTCTTTTATGTTCCTGCAGGTAAAGATTTTTTCAAACTTCCCTCCCAGCCTCTACTGAGATGATAGCCTGAGCAAGGATTTTCTAAAAAATCACAGTGAAAAAAATAACCCTAAAAGTTTGAGTCCTTCACAATAATGATATATTAGTACAAGATTTTTGCCCCAAATGGGTCTGATCTTTGCTGGTTACTAGGTATCTGAGGTAGCTCCTACCTGGCAGGCAAGAAAAGGCCCACGACAGAAGTGTGTACAGGTCAAAAGCCCCACTAATCTTTTCAGCCTTGGCCACAAATAAGAAAACTCCTTTCATATTCAGACTAGAGGCATGTGATGTTAAAAATGATTCTAGATCCATTAGAGGATGTGCTATGACCGATTAACTGGTAGCTTTTACCCTGGCATTTAATAGCATTAAAGAAACACATTAAACTTCAAGTTTCTTGAGCCTCTACTAAAGAGAGCTTTGAGAAAACAGCTGTCCTCACCTACTTATCGAAGATATGCTGTGCTTTCCCAACAGTAGGCCTTTCAGAAAGGACAGTAGGATGGAATCCTGGGTTTCCTGCAGCTTTCCATTGAAGGGCAGGGTTCAAAAACACAAATTTACAACACTGAAAATGGAATCATAAGAAGACCATGTATGATAGTAAAACAATGCTCACATTAATATAAGATACCTAATAGCAGACAAAAGAAGCAGAGGACACCAACGCCTCTTTAAACCATCTGAGGACTTCTTTCCATGCGTGGTGCTTTGACTGGGAGTGTATGGAACTCATAGCCTCAGGGATTTTTGATTAAGATTGAACTTGAAACTAGGGTCTCTAGCTCTCTGTGCTCTGCTGGGGAGAAGGTGTCACTGGGGGCAGATCTTATAGTACAGTCCTATGGTGTGTTTATCTCCAGTTTGAGCTCTGGCTATTGGTGCTTAATTGCTGTTGGGTGGTGTCTCTCTGCTGTGCATCTATACAACTGAGCAAACTTCTTCCACCACTGATGGTCTTTCCCATAGATCCGGTAAACCTGAAATAATCCCTTATCTTCCACACGCTGCTCTGGTCAGGTATTTGTTCCAGTAAAGAGAAAGTAACTGCAATAGCCTGCATCCATGCTTTAGAATAAGTGCATAAGTAGACACCCAACAGAGAGAAACAGTGAGTCATCTGAAAATACCTCAGTACTTTGGAACATGAGCATAATTGATGATCCTCCTGCCACAGCTGATCCTCTGCTTTCCAGGCCCTTAGTGATGCATTGAAATGAACTATTTTCTGCCTCTTTCACTCACCATGTTCATATCATTTCAGAACAGGCATCTGATATTGCATGACATTGAGTTTTGTACTAAAGTACATATTCTACACTGTTTTTGAGTGAATAGTATTTTTAAATTCAAATAAATCTATTGCTCACTACTTATTGCTTGCTTTATTTGTATCCATTAATATAAATATCTTCAAGGAGGACATGTGGCTGGTGGTGGAGATGCCAAGGGAAAGGGTCTAACTGAAATAATGTGCTCATCTGGGTGACCTGTGACTTGTACAAAGGACTCATAGTGTGTCTACATCATGTAATCTCTACCATTGCTATGTGATGTGCAGTAAAATAGCTCAAATCTATTTTGGGTTTTTTTTCTAGTTTAGGTCTCATTTTCACCCAGGATTACTTGGAATTCACTTTGTAGTCTCAGGGAAGCCTCAAACTCATTGTGATCTTCCTACCTTAGCATCCCGAGTGCTGGGATTAAAGGGTGTGCTACCATGCCTGGCTTCAAATCTATTTTAATTAGGCACACTGTAACAGAAAAAAAAATCTAGTGAATTAAGAATATTTGGAGAAAGTTATATGTATCCCTTGATTTTTTTAAACTATTTAAGCTTAAATGAGCAATTTGGTAACATTTAATCCTATTTGTCAGTATTTTTCAGATATAACAAATTTGGGGATAAGAATTTTGTTATCCCTGCTGAGTTTAAGACTTCAATTAAGCGAGGGCCATTATATTTCCTCTGAGGACTAGTTTAACTTCTTTAATTTTTCTTCATACTTCACATCTGTTGGAAAAAGCACATAAGGCTTGGAACAATTCTATATCCCACTAGGAACAATTATATATTTTCATATGTGATTAATATTGTGTAAAAATCTATTGTTGAGCAGTAGCCTATGCCTTGGAGGTCCTTCAGTTTCATGTATATTCATCTGGGATAAAAACCAGCCTTGTCTCAGCATTTTCACTGATGTCTAGACAATAGAGGCTTCTATTTACCTTTGTGTTTTCTGGTATGGCCAGCTTTGACATCTTTCCTCTTTTGGAACTATTTCCCATTACTATGTATTATTCATTAACTTTTGTCTTTATCATATTTACCCAGAGTATTTACTACTTTGGAATATGAGCTCATTTTATTCCTTTTAAAATAGCCTAGATTTGCAATGACAAATTAAAACTACCTAAGGTAAAAACTTACCAAGATGCCATATTATAGAAGCATTGTGTTTACTATTTTTGTCAAAAATTTACATAGTCTTGATATGCTCCATTTATCTTGGCATCTGTTACTCAATTTCTTAACTATAAATGAGCACATTGCAACTTTCCCTGGCTGTTCTCCCTGGCAGAATGATAGCTGCATTTCGATCTTAGGATGACAAAGTTACATGCCATACATTTTCAATTTGCATATGATTGGACTACAATTATATATGTAGATTTTTTATGTACTTGTCTTGTAACAGGATAATTAATTTGAGAAATATCCTCAAAAACAATAAGAATAATTTAACATAAATAATACTCTATGTGCACTAAAGTCTGTATTTAAATACCCAGCACAGAGGGAATATATGAGAGAATGTCACACTGTCTCATGATCTTCTCTTCAACTTCATTATACTTAATGTACATTCTTTCAGTGTACTTTTTACAGTGCAAATCATTAATTTGCATAAGATTTATGGTTGCATATACAGAAAATTTATGTGGCTGTTTTATCACTTTCTTGCTTAATTTGAATTTAGTTCACTTTAGACTGACAAACTACAAAGCTATTTTTAGCAAACTTTTCATTTGCTACAATTTTAAATCTAGTATTTGTGATTTTATAATTGTAATGATGTCTGAATAGGTTGTGGGTGATTTCCTTACTTTGAACTAAGCCTCAGTTGAGATTAACCCTGTTGTGAACTCCACTGGCTACAAAAATGTTCCATGTCCAGTGAATTCAACAATGCCCAACTAAAAATGTATGCAGCTAGTAACTATTAGATTAAAAATTATCAAATGCATAAATCTAACAGCATGCTTTAAAATAATTTTATCTACAATCACACTAGTTATAAATGAGTATATCAAGTTCATAAGAATATATATACATATTTTAATATAAACAAAAATGGATTTTGTATAGAATGATGTATATTACTAAATTTATCCAGAATTCCTAACAAATGGTAAAATACAAGCACCTTTGAAGTTCATTTAAGCCAATTAAGTGATTGCATTTTTCCAACAGGAAATATTTTTCAAGTATTTGATTGATCATTCTGCTTTCCTTTGTCCTTTTATCAGAAAGATGCATGTTTCTTGATTTCATAGTTAGAATACATGTGTGCATCCATTTTTGGCTGTTATCACTAGATGCTTTTTTGAGAGCCAAATATTCTGTTGCATATTGTCATAATTAGCCTGACTTAATTGCTTTTAAAATTCCACAAATTGTTCACCTAGTGAAGGAATTTTGGTTAATTTTCAGATTTCTACTAAGGTAAAAAAGTGCCTTTTAAAAATTCTTGCTTGTGGGCCGGAGAGATGGCTTAGCAGTTAAGCGCTTGCCTGTGAAGCCTAAGGACCCTGGTTCGAGGCTCGGTTCCCCAGGTCCCACGTTAGCCAGATGCACAAGGGGGCGCACGCGTTTGGAGTTCGTTTGCAGAGGCTGGAAGCCCTGGCGCACCCATTCTCTCTCTCTCCCTCTATCTGTCTTTCTCTCTGTGTCTGTCGCTCTCAAATAAATAAACAAAGAAAAAAAAAATTAAAAAAAAAATTCTTGCTTGTATACATTTACAGGGATGTATTTCTCAAAGTAATTTGGTGGGTCATAGGAATCTGTACATCCAGGTATGCTTGTAACATTAGCCAGTTTTCTAAACTCCCTTATCAGTTTTTATTCCCACTAGAGCACTAGGAGATTGAATTTCTTCCTTTTATTCATCATCATGTGAACTATAAGAATCTTGCTTTTGCCAGTATAGATATTGTGAAATTTCTTTATACACCAGTTTAATTTCCCTTATCTATTTTTTTTAAACTAATGGCTTAAATACTTGCTTATTTTTGGATGTTTGTGTTTCCTTTTGTGTGGATACACTTTTACTATTGCTGTTTTTTGCAACTCTCAATTTTTAGGAGAGAGCTTGTTTTTGTTTTAATTTTATTTGTATGACTTGAATTGAACTAGATCCTTGCATGTGTTATACATTGGCATCATAGTCTAGTTTCAGTAGGCTCAACTAGGACTTTATATTATTGATAAATGCCTTTCTCATTCTTCAGACTATATTCATTCTGACTTCTTCTTCTTTTTTTTTTTTTTTTGGTTTTTCAAAGTAGGGTCTCACTCTAGCTTGGGTTGACCTGGAATTCACTATGTAGTCTAAGCCTGGCCTCGAACTCACAGCGATCCTCCTACTTCTGCCTCCTGAGTGCTGGGATTAAAGGGTGCTCCACCATGCCCAGCTCTTCTTTGTCTTTTTTTTATTTTTTTATTTTATTTTTTTTAATTTGGTTTATTTTTATTTATTTATTTGAGAGTGACAGAGACAGAGAGAGAGAGGGAGGGAGGCAGGCAGGCAGAGACCGAGAGAGAATGGGCATGTCAGGGCCTCCAGCCTCTGCAAACGAACTCCAGACGCGTGCGCCCCCTTGTACATCTGGCTAACGTGGGACCTGGGGAACCGAGCCTCGAACCGGGGTCCTTAGGCTTCATAGGCAAGCGCTTAACTACTAAGCCATCTCTCCAGCCCAGTCTTTTGATGAACAGAAATTCTTATTTTTCTATCTGGTATTCTGTTTCTCTTATGTGAAAATCTTTACTATGAAGTCATAAAACTTTATTATATATTTTCTCCTTAAGTTTGGAAATTGTTGCTTTTTTACTTAAATATTTTGCTTATCAATAATTCAGTTTTATATATGGTAAGTTAAAGACAGGGACACATGTATGTTGCCCACATTTTCTCACTGTTCAATAGACTGCATTCTGGGCTTCTGGGCTTTAGCTATTTCTTTCCTTTTAGGTACTCTTGCTATTTCAGAATTTGTACTTGGAATAATTTGCTCCTTTCTTTCTTTCTTTCTTTCTTTCTTTCTTTTTTTTTTTTTGAGATAGTATTTCACTCTAGCTCAGGCTGACCTGGAATTCACTTTGTAGTCTCAGGGTGGCCTTGAACTCATGGTGATCCTCCTACCTCTGCGTTCTGAGTGCTGGGATTAAAGGCGTGAACCACCATGCCTGGCTTGTTCTGTTCTTATATGCATAATTGCTGTACCAATACTTTCCTTTTTTAGTTATGTTCCTTTGTAAAATATGGTAGAAAGAACAATTTTTTACATAAAACTTTCCTTTTATATGTTTTGATTACTGTGGTTCCTGTATTTTTACTTTATATTTTTGATATTCTATTTTTTGCCCACAAGTTATATTTTGGAAAGTTTTATTCCTTTTTATATAACTAAGCTTATTGGGAAGAATGGACAGTAAAATGATCTGCAACCACCATATCCATAAAAATGCATATATGAGCAGTGTGCATGGAAATCTACCTCAATCATTACAAAATTACACACATGTAACTTGTTTGTTTGAGTTATTTATTTTGGTACATATGGTAATCTCTAGTTGAATCTTATTATTTTTTATACAGATGTCAAACACATGTACACTTGGGCTTCTTTCTATGAATTTTGATTTTTCAGCCCATATGTGTGATTAGAATATATAGATTTTATGAGTTGCTACATTGCCTGGCCTATTACTAAGTGGCTTTCTATAAATCTGTTTTTGTTTTCAAAATAAATAGTTATACTTTCATGAGGAACTTACTTTTTCTTTAAAATCTGTATATCTTTATTAACTATTGCATTGACTTTAAATTGCAAAAATTACAAAAAATAATTATTAATAATGGGTACTGTGACATTGGCTAATATTGTAACTGAAGAAAAAAATCAGTTTTATCATCAAATATACTGTATGCAAATTCTTCCTATAGATTTACTTTTGTCAGCTTCCATAATTCTATTGCAAGTTTGGTACATGTCTCAATGTAAGCCTTAACTTAAAAAATACTTCAATATCCACTGAAATGTTTGTGTATTTTTCCCTTAATACTTAATGTAGTAAATACTATCAAGAAGCTTTTAGTTTTACTTGTTTGTTTAGCTCTCTGGTTGGTTGTTTTGAGACAGGGCTTCTCTACGCAGCCCGGGCTGGCCTCGGACTCATCATTCCAGTGCCTCATCTCCTGATTGCTAGGATTGCAGGTGGCCACCACTGTGTCTGATTTATTAAACAATTTCCTTTCCTTTAAGCAATTTCTTGATTGCAAAGTAACTGCACTTCAAGACTAGGTTCAACTTGATCAAAGAAAACACCTGTTTGTGTACTTTTATTTTTATTATGCTAATATTTTCTGTTTATTGGTGTCTATTGGTTAGTGTCTGTGATTTTCTTCATATCATGTCAATGTCTGCTACTAGTAATGTTTATTTTGGAATTTGAAAACAATGCACTTTTCCACATTTCAAGTTTTTAAAATACTTGCATAGTATCAAAATATTTATTTTTGTTTGGATATTAGATTAACCAAATAATATCTATGCCTTTTTGTTATAAAGCCAGTATTTTCATTTTGCTAATTTATATTTCTGGAAATTTATTTGTTTTGTCCAGTACACAAGATGTTTTCAGCATTCAATATCTACTTGATATATGTGCCACTGTATTTTCATTTCCATCTCTAATACTGCTCATGGTTCTTCTTTCTTCCATACATGATTGTTTGAAATTTGTAAGTGGTACTAGCCCTTTCAAGAAATCCAATTTTCCTTCTTGTTACTATCTGTGTCATTTCCATTGTATATTTAATTTCTTCTTTTTGTTTGATTAGTATTGTCTTGCTTCTGTCATATTAAACAATCACTCATTCTAAATTTTTTAATTTGAATACTAACTTGAGTTCATACCAATGTTTGTTCCATTTTGAATAAGCATATTTAAGGCAGTGTATTAATTTAGCCACCTCATCAAGGCTTCAGTGTGAACTATGTTAGTCATATTCTGTTCATACATTCACATTCTGCATTGGTCATGTGTGCAATTATAATTTATATTTACTAGATCCAAGTTAAGATAATTTTATATTTACTACTGCTTAACTGACTGAGTTTACATCTAACTTGAGAAGTGATTTATCATCTCCATCTTATTTCTCACTTACTGGACTTACAGGTACAAGACGCCTCCATGCTTAGGCACATGAATGCTTAGAGGATCATCTTTGTAATTTGAATAATTTCCAAAAATATTGTTACTTATCAATGGTCCTATACGAATTACCAATATTACAATAATTATCCACATTTTTATGTTTAATATTATTTATTTATTTGAGAGAGAGAATGAATAAGCATACCAGGGCCTCTTGCCACTGAACATGAACTTCAGACACTTGCAACAGTTTGTGCATCTGGCTTTACATGGGTACTGGGGAGAGACATACCCATTGTGATGAGAAGCCAACTGTTGCTTATGAGATTTTCACTCACTCCAGCTTCATTTTCATCCTGTCAAGTTATGCATCCTGGAAGGTCTAGTGAGTTTTTATGCAAATAAAAACCATCATGTTCATACTCACTGTGGCCTTGCCCTCCTGAAAAGGGTGTGCAGCTTTAGGGAGTGAACACGGTCTGTAGGTTCTAGCAGAGTCTTGTCTTGGAAATTGACACTAGTCCCTTTGTATGTGTGAGTTAAAGAACTCTATGCACTTGTTTCCCAGCAGGTTTTCATGTTATTTCCCCTTTACATCTTTTCCTCATGTATTTCAGATGCTCTTCCCTTGTTTCATAATAAAAGAACATCCCTTCGACATGGAAGTCAGCTAGTGGATGTGGAGGACCTGATGGTACTCTCCTCGGCACCCCTCCTGAGCAGCTCCATGATCTGTTGAAATGGGTGAATTTCCTTGCCTGTTTCTTAAAGAATTTTGACAGTTTTTAATACAAGGCAAGTATAATGTATTTGCTGATTTTCATGCTTGCATTCCTTATGTTTCTTCATGTTTTATTTTGTGTTGAATATTTTTCTTAATTCCCAGGCTCTAGTTTTTCAGGTAAAAGACTTTTGTTCAGTATGCATCAGGACCTGCAATAGACCCTCATCTCTCACTGTGCATGAAGAATGGAGAGTGTTTTGTTTTTAGGCTTTGTAATTGGAGCTGAAGTTTTAGCTAAAATGCAGGGACATAGATGGAATCTCTCTAGGCTTGGTGTGTCTTTAGTAATAGCCAGGGATCACATTACCTTGGCTATGGAGACCTGTGACTCCAGGGTGCAGGGGATTCATGCTTCAGGTAACCAGACAATTTTTGAAAGATAATTTTACTTGATGGAACAATGGTATTTATATTTTCAAAAATTTTCACATTTTTATGGTTTCAAGCTTTAGATTATTGCATCATCATAACTGGTTTTCTTGATAAAATCCTAATTGGGCCTATCTGGAAATATATTAATTTTTAAAGGCTGAAATGCTTCCTTTAATGTAATAAAAACCAGCCAAGTCTTCAGAAACCCCAATGACCTGTTCTTTTCATGTTGCATCACAATAACAGTTATCACAAAGGTCTTGACATAATATCCTTTATCCATTAATTATTAACTCTGTAACCTACTGTTTTCCCATCTTCTTTCTCTCTCTCTCTCTCTCTCTCTCTCCTTCTTTTGTTAATATACTTCAGGCCCTCTGGCATCTTGTAGTCACAATTTTAGCTCCTTGGCTAAAAGAGGCACTGCCCACCATAGTGCCTTTTAACCTTTAGTTTGGTCTACAGAACACATTTTCTTCGACATTAAAGCTTCATTGCATTTGTTTACTCAGATAAAAGCTTTGTATACATGATTGTTCTGAAAAGTTTACTTGGAAATTTATTCCTTTTCTTGGTACTCCCAGAGTATCTGATACTGCTGTAAATTTTAAGTGCGATGGCCTTATGAGAATATAATGAATTTATCCAGGTGTGGTGGCACATGCCTTTAATCACAGCACTTGGAAAGCAGAGGTAGGAGGTTTGCCATGAGCTCAAGGCCACCCTAACAATACATAGTAAATTCCAGGTTAGCCTGGGCTAGGGTGAGACACTACCTCAAACAAACAAACAAACAAAAAGAATATAATGATCTTATGAATTATGTGTCAAATAAAATATAATTTTATGAAAACAAGTTGTGTCTATTATCATAATGCCATGTATTTTATAATGTCATAGATTAGGTTTTCTTCAGCATATTAAATAGAAAGGCAATATTTGACTATAATTTTATTGGTGTATTTTTCCTTAATTGAAAATAATCAGGGCTGGAGAGATGGCTTAGCAGCTAATGTACTTGCCTGCAAAGCCCAAGAACTCATGTTCAAATCTCCATTTCCATGTAGCCAGACTCAGTAACACCAATGTGCAAACTTCAACATGTGCCACGGGGGCAAACACATCTGTAATTTTTTTGCAGTGGCTAAAGGCTCTGGTGCATCCATTCTCTGTCTCTCTCTCTCTCTCTCTCTCTCTCTCTCTCTCTCTCTTAAATAAATTAATTAAAAAAAACACAAAGCATTTTGTTTAGGACATACTATTGTCACCAAATTCATCCCATGTAGCCTTATATCAAATGCCCTTCTCCACTGGGACCACCAAGGTGCGCTTCCACAGACTTAGTGCAGACCATTACACTGCAAACTCCCTACTTCTTTCAATTTCTTTCTTTTTTATGGCAGGAATGGTGGCTCATGCCTTTATTTTATTGCATTTTACTTTTAATTAATTAATTTATTTAAGAGAAAGTGGGGGGGCAGAAAGAGAGAATGGGCGTGCCAGGGCCTCCAGCCACTGCAAACAAACTCCAGATGCATATGCCCCCTTGTGCATCTGGCTTATGTGGGTTCTGCAAAATCAAACTGGGGTCCTTAGGCTTCACTGACAAATGACTTAACCACTAGGCCATTTCCCCAGCCCCTCCAAGTTATTTTATGCTACAGCAAATCCCCCTTGAACAAGAATTGCATTTCTTCACCTGTGTTACAGTTAAAACTGCCTTTGTTATTGGGCTGAAGAGAACAAGGTTGGTGAAGGAGGGAAAATTTTTTAAGGATGTTGCATTATTATGGCTTTATGTTTCTCCTGGCAAAGGTGTATACTTTCACTGTCAGGGCAAAAGAAATAATTACTACAATTGGCATTCTTTGTCTCAGTAACTACCAGTTCTGCATGAAGCTTCTAACTTTGGAATAGAAGATCATTGAGTATAAAAATGTGTTTTATTTGTAGCCTGTCAACTCCACTGTTGGTTTCTAGACCTGATTGCTGGCAGTCAGCACCACAAATACAGAATATGAGAGCGCACGTTAATGTGCTCCTGGATGTTCACTGCCGAGGACACATAGCTAAGCACTAAACCGTTCCAAGCCTGAGCCAGTCTGTTTTTTCCCTTAAACAAAGTTTTAATTGTCCCAAAGACACAATCCCTGAAGTTAAGAGTTAATGAATTAATGATGAGAATAAAGTAGCTAGGAGAAATATCAAGAAGGAGTGTATTAAGCTGGTACTTGCTTACAACCACCATTGATGGCTTCATGCCAAATGACTCCTTCAGATAAGGATGCAATAATTGTATTTTCTCTATGACAGAGCCAACTTGGGGAAAAATATTTTATAGGCAATTTTTTATTCATGGATTTTATGGTATACATACCTAAAGATGGGTGCAGACTCTTTGTTGTTATTGTTGTTTATGGATTTTTCTTGTAATACAAGTAGAATTTATGACTTTTTCTAACTACTGGTATGGAATGTGACCATTTTGCTTAGATCACATTATACAGAAAACACTATGGAGGCTGGAGAGATGGCTTAGCAGTTAAGGTGCCTGCCTGTGAAGCCTAAGGACCCAGGTTCTATTCTCCAGGTCCCACATAAGACAGATGTACAAGCTGGCACATGCATCTGGAGTTCGTTTGCAGTGGCTAGAGACCCTGGCATGCCCATTCTCTTTCTCTCTCCCTCTCTTACTTTCCCTCTCTCTCCTCTAA
Organism: Jaculus jaculus; assembly: GCF_020740685.1. Lineage (NCBI taxonomy): Eukaryota > Metazoa > Chordata > Mammalia > Rodentia > Dipodidae > Jaculus > Jaculus jaculus. Next base: position 282,948,281 of record NC_059102.1, read on the forward strand.
TAACTAAATAAAAATAAAGTCTTTAAAAAAACAAAAAATAAAACACTATGGAAGTCTATAACACAATTATTATGTATTCAGAAGAATGATTTTTCTTTGATTCATCTGATTTCTTCTAGTCAAGCATATTTTTCTATTATCCCTATAAAAGCAAATACAAGTATTATAAAATGCAATGGAAAGGAGCATAGTGTAAAATGAGGATCACCTGTACAATGGAATATCCTGTAGGTAATAACCAGTAGGACCTAAGGGCTCTAACTCATTCTCCTGTATAGAAGCATATTCTGTAGCTTAAAGGAGCTTGGAAGAATATACTTCCCAAGCCACACTTCACATTAGAAGTCAGTACAGAAGACAGGCATGGAAGTTGTGACTTTTCAAGAACCTAAGGAATGAGTTATCTCAACTATTGACACATTTTGATGACATTACCTAACAGAAATGCATTGGCATAGTTTTATACTGTTGAGTGTAGTGTTGGTTACTCAGTAGAAATGTCACAACTAAAAGAAAGTTGGTAGGAGAAAACGTATTGCCTGGTACTACCTATGAATCTAGTGTACTTCATCTATCCTTTGTAGGGAGACTTTGGGAGTCAGATTGTTAGTGCCTTCACCATTGCACCCCGTCTGCACAGTGCATAGGCCGCAGTCTCTGTAAGACACAGATAGGCACTGGGCTCTATGATATTATATAGCCTTTCCATTGAATAGGATATCTATACTCTGTAGGTCATGACAGGAAAAAGGACTGTCTGATATGTCCCAGAATCCTCAATGGACAGTTCCTTGGTCTTTGTAGGTTATGGTTAGGCACAATGCTCTATGATGACACCCCAGCTTGCCAGTGCATTGGCCACAGTCTTTGTAAGATGTGCCTGCCTTGCACTGAAAGTAGGCTGGTCCACATTTTAGTTTTATAGGAAAGCATACTTTTCTTCCTTTTACTTACCTTATACATGTTTAAATTATGATTTAAAAGATTTTGACAAAGATAAATAATCCAATATGCATTCAAAATGTTTTAAGCATTTAGATGAAATGTACTGAGTGCTATGTGCAGTGCTAAAATCATTCACAAGAATGCCCTATGCAGGTGGGTTGTTTGGAGAGAAATAATATTACCTAATAGAAGAATTACAATAATGCCTTTTGGATGAGACAATAATATTTTATATTTGATATGCAATAACAACTGATGTAGTTTTAACATTGTTCCCAGTGGTGTTTGATTTTATCAAATTTATGTATTACCTTCATTTATCCTTAGAATAATCATTTCAATAGAGAAACTGATATACAGAAATTATAATAGAGATAGAGCCAGGTAGTTAAACATCCAAGTAAGGAACAACCCAAGATATTTCAGTCAGTTCCTGAGTTCTTAACTATTTAACACTGCTTCTCCTTTGATTGATAAAATCAGTTAAGTCTCCATTAGCAATAACAGGAATTTGAGAAGAAAAAAAATGTTTAGAAAAATATGTTAAATGGGTTTGTATATTTTAGGCAGTGTGAATATTATGTACAAATAGTTGACATGAGAGGAAACATGGTAAAAAAGAATTTAAAGGAAATAATTTTCTGATATCATTGAGTATATTTGTATCAGACAAAGCTGAAAATGCATGTTCTATTCCGGTTTATTTTGAATAAACCATTTGTAAAAGCAACTGAATTATGAAAAAAAAACTATATGAACACCTACTACTTTGGAAGCTAATTAAAAATAAAATTTATAAAAATAATTTGAGGGAAAATATATTAAGAGTCCATAAGCATTCCCTAATAACATGCTGTTACAAAAAATAAACTCAGTGACAGGAGTGAGATAAATCCCATTAATTGTTTCTCACAGATGCAACAGCATCTACTAAAACAATGCAGGTTATTTCCATTGCTCTTAGTTGTCCCACCAAGCTAGGTGGTATGCCGTTATTGCTGAAGTTAACACATTTATTTATTTTTATTTCAGGACATAGGGGAATAAAGTTAGAACTGAGCTAGATGCTCCCTCTGTGCTAGCTAGGTTTCATAACACAGGAAGTTGATATGGAGGCTGCTAGGAAGGAAAGTCATCAATTGTTTCCACTCATATGTGGAAACTGAATGCAACAATACCAATCTGCAAGATAAGATGTGCCAACCGTTGCAACAATAGCATGATTGTTATGTGGTAAGAAATCACTTTCTTATTGGACCTTATTGATTTCCTACACAAGACTGAGTGCTTCAACATTCCAATATGGAGAGTGGAAGGACTCAAAAGGTCCCACCCTTTTGAAGGAGATATTTGCAGGTAGTGTGTGCTTGAGGTGGGGTAGTCATGTTCTTTAGTGAAGTAGCCACTGATAACTTATCTAGGCTCCAGTAAACAACCTTCCACCCATGTTCCTTCAAACAACCCTAATTAAACTCAGAAGGTCACAAAAAAAATTTAAAGGGGGTTTGTTGGGAAGAAGTGTTTTCATTGGAAGGAGAAAGGGATAAGAGAAGATAAACAGGGTGAATGTGATCAAATATATTATAAACATGCATAAATTTACCAAAAATAAAATTCTATTTAATTTATTCTTTCTAATCTTGTTTTAATATTGTCTGTTGTTTGTTTCTTTCACTTAACCACAGCTTCCTAGTAAACATAATAATCACTGCTTACTACCTACATATTACCTACATATTTTTCATGCCCCCTATTCTGACCCCTGATGCATCATTCTCTTTATGAAGGATATCTTTCTGCATTTATGTCAGATGGAAACATCCATGTGTACCAACGATTCACTTATGTTCAGGCAGTTTTTCTGTTCCAAGTCATTGAACCATATTTTATCATATAATATTATTCTATATTGAGTCCCCAAACCTTTACACTGTCCCTGTGTGTGCAGTAAAAGCCAAACTGCCAACCTTTTGATTTAATACCTCTGAGAGTAGCTATAGAAAAAAAATTTTGTCATTGCTCTGACTCTCAGCTATTATTTTCCTGAGAAATCGAAATTGCCTTTATTTTTGTTACTACAAACATGCATTTCAACATATCTTTGTTTTATATATACATATATATGTTATATAATATATTATATATAATTATATATTATGTATGTATTATATATGTATTATTATATTATATATACAATTATATATTATACATATATATATTGTTTTCCAATAAACACAATGACCAAAACATCTAATATTTTGTCAGTATATTCAAAAGACAAAAGATAAGAATGCATAGAGTAAAAGAAGGAACCAAGTGCAAAACTGTGACAATGAAGGCTGGGGAGACGGCTCAGCAGTTAAGGTGCCTATGAAGCCTAAGAACCCACATTCAACTCTCCAGGTCCCACATAAACCAAAAGCGTGCAAGGTTACAAATGTACACAAAGTGGCACACACATCTAAAATTCTATTGCAATGGCTAGAGGCCCTGGTGTGCCAATTCTCTCTCTCTCTTCCTCTCTTGCTCTATTGTATTTAAAAAAAAAAAAAAAAAAGTCCAGTCTGTTGGGCTTGCCTCAAAAAATGATAATGAAAGTTTGGTAGAGAATTCTCTAAACCCAGAGGAAAAAGTAGACATCTAAGCACAGGAAATATTTAGAACCCATTATACATAACTAGGCAAGATCTCTCTTCAGCAACTCCTAGAACAAAGAAAGCATGGAATGATATATTTCAAGCTTTGAATGTAAATAGTTGTCAAACAAGATTGCTTTGCCTAGAAAAAAGTAGCTATTAAAATAAGCGGAGGCCCTGGAGAGATTGCTTAGTTGTTAAAGGCACTTACTTGGTAAGACTTCTGGCCCAGGTATGATTCACCAGTATGCACGTAAATCCAGATCAGCAAAGTGTGCATGCATCTAGAGTTTGCTTATGATGACAAGAAGCCAGGCACACCTTTCCATTTCTCTTTTCCTATTATTATTCCTATTACTCCTTCTATTCCCCCTTTTCTCTATCCTCAAATAAACAAAAATATTGAAAATAAATAACCTAAAAGAGATAAAAATAATAATAATTTTAAGACAAACAGAAAACAATGGACTTCTGGAGATAAAAAGAGTATAACCTGTTATATACAAAATAAAAATTTTTAAAAATCAACAACGAAAGCTTACATCTACACTAAACCATAGAGTAAGTGGACTTGGTATGTATAACAAACAATTATTTATTTATTTATTTATTTGAGAGCGACAGACACAGAGAGAAAGACAGATAGAGGGGGAGAGAGAGAATGGGCGCGCCAGGGCTTCCAGCCTCTGCAAATGAACTCCAGACGCGTGTGCCCCCTTGTGCATCTGGCTAATGTGGGACCTGGGGAACCGAGCCTCGAACCGGGGTCCTTAGGCTTCACAGGCAAGCACTTAACCGCTAAGCCATCTCTCCAGCCTTGGTATGTATATATGGAATATTCTACCTGGTAAACTTGGTATAATGTGCTTCTTCTGGTGGTAAATGGGAGCTTCTCTATGTTAACCACATAATTGACTGTAAAACAAGCTTTAATGAATTAAAAAAATTGTTCTTCCTGCATCTTGTCAAATTGCAGTGGAATAAAACTATAAATAAATTCTAAAAGTTATCCCAAAAGATACACAAATGCTTAGAGACAGAAAAATACACTTTGGAATGAAAATAGAGTTACTGGGGAAATAATGGATGTAATTTGAGCAATCCTAAAATTAAATGAAAATGAGAACACAACCTACTAGAAGTAATTGGAAACCAAGCAGGAAGTCCTTTGAAGGAAGTGTATGCTTATAATCACTGGCATTAAAAAATATGAAAAATCTTAAATAACCTGAAAGCACTAGACAAACTTCAAAACTCTAAAAAAAGCAAGAAAAAAAAAGATAGCAGGAGAGAAAAAAATATGGTCAGGGCAGAAGTTAGTCAAATAGAGAAAAAGATATCAGAGAATAGACAGACTTGGTTCTTTGAAAAAATCAACATGACTTACCAAGTCCAAAGAAATATGAAAAAATAGAGAAGCAAATTAATAAAATTAGAAATGAAAAAGTCATTGTTACAACATACTCAGTTAAAATACTGATCATTGATATACTTTAAAATTTATATCCTATTAAGTTGGATGTTTTAGAAGACACAAATATATTTGTATATGTTAGACCTTCTGAAATTATTGCAAGAAGGTATAAAGAAACTAAACACATCCATATAAAGGACTGAGGTAGAAGCAATAATTAAAGGTTTCCCCACAGAGGCAAGTTTAGGGCCACATGGATTTAATGTTGAATTGTACAAAGCTTTTAAAAAAAAATCTAACATTGATACACTCAAATGGCCCCACTAAATGGAAAGGGAAGATATATTACCAAATTCATTCTATGAGATCAGCATAAACATGATACCCAAACCATATAAAAACAAAATAATAAAAAAATCCACAGAAAAATATCCTTAATAACATAGATGAAAATCTTCAAAAATTACTCAGATTCACAAAATGAACTCAAAAAATGTATTAGGAAGATAATATAACAACTTTATTAATTCCATTTTAGGGATATAAGAACATTAAACAAACACAAATCGAATATAATATATCACATAAGTAAATATAAAGATAGAAATCTTATGATAATCCCCATAGATACATTGAAGATTCATTTTCATTTCCCTGATGGTATAGCTGTTTACCATTTTCTTATGTATTAGCCATCTGCATTTCTTCCACATTTACCACAGTAAGGATGGCAATCATTAAAAAATCAAACAAGGGCAAATGTTAGCAAGGCTGTGAGGAAAGAGGAACCCTTATTCACTGTTGGTTGAAATGCAAACTTGTACAACTCCGAAAATCAATATGGAGACTCCTGAAAAGGATGAATATAGAACTAGCAACAGAATTTACCCTAAAAGCTCCCTGCTTCATTACAGAGATATTTTCTCAATCTTTATAGCTGCTCAATTTATGAGAGTTAAGGACTGGAATCAACTCAGGTGCCCGTTATTGGATGTATGGATAACAAGGCTGCAGTACATTTAAACAATGGAATTCTACTCAGCAGTAAGAAACAAACAATGATATTTGTAGGAAAATGGACAGACCTGGAACAGGTGATACTCAGCGAAGACACACAATCACAGGAAGAGTCTGTTTTTCTTTTTCCAAAATTACTGAGACCCAAGTAGATAAAACACCCCTCACACTTCAGCCAAGGTCCAGGTGAAACCACAAGGAACTTGGGAAGAATATAAAGATTGCTGTAACCTTGGTGAGCTTGACAATCAGTGCCAGGGTGAAAGAGTCTGAGAATACTCAATACATACAAAAGCCGAAATCCAGAGACTCCTAATACCTTATCACTGAAGTAGACATAAAACACACCCACCAAGTCTCAGGGAATTTTGTGAAGGAGGTGGCAGAAAGACTTTAACAGCCACAGGTTCGGTTATTTTACCCAGAGTCATTGGCACCCCCTAACAATTGACTGCTGCCCTCACAACCCCTAACCCACAACCTCATGGGAAATACCAGCAACCCCACTGTGGAGGGCCCACAGCAGATTTGGTGCAGGGAGGAGGAAAAGGATAATACCAATCATGGTATTCTCTTATACAAAGTATGCTCAATACAAAGTATGCTATTAATAAAAGAAGCTTGAAACTTTTCAATATAACTGTTATCAAAATCCAGATGAACTATGAATATAAGAAACACCATTCAGCCATAACAATGGCTCTTTAAGACAAACCTATTATGCTAATTGGAGAAAAATACAGGTACCATTTCCTTAAAAAGCTGGAATGAGACAAGGATGCACACTCTCTTCACTCATTCAATATAGTATTTGAAATCTTCAGTACACCACTAACACAAACACACACACACACACACACACACACACACACACACACACACACACGTTACAGACATGTGTGGCTCCACAAAGCTATTTATGTAGGTGTTGTGGAATCAAGCTCAGGTGGACCTGGGACACTTCAGGCCTCACATGTGTGTGAGAAGTGTTCTTACCTGTTTATATATTTGTCACATCCATGCTTGTATACCTTTGTAAAAATTAGTACCATGTTGTTGGGGCAAACTTAGAGAAACAGGTTTATTTCAGGCTTATAATTCCAGGGAAAGTTCCATCAACAGTGGAAGAAACTGGCTCCTTTTTTTTTTTAATTTTTAATTTTTTTTTTTGTTCATTTTTTATTTATTTATTTGAGAGCAACAGACATAGAGAGAAAGACAGATAGAGGGGGAGAGAGAGAATGGGCACGCCAGGGCCTCCAGCCACTGCAAACGAACTCCAGACACGTGCGCCCCCTTGTGCATCTGGCTAACGTGGGACCTGGGGAACTGGGCCTCGAACCGGGGTCCTTAAGCTTCACAGGCAAGCGCTTAACCACTAAGCCATCTCTCCAGCCCCTGGCTCCTTTTTATAGATCCAAACAGAAAGAAACCTACCAAACAGCCAACAAACACTAAAGGCAGCCAGCATGCACCCAACAGAGCTCACTCTCTTTACTATTATTAATAATATACTTTGTATGGATACATCATGTGTGATGCCATCATTTTCCTCCTCCGTGCTGAGAGCACACCTCAGTGGGGTTGCTGGTATTCCTTATGAGGTTGTAGGTTATGCATTGTGAGAGCAGAAGTTAGTTATTGGTAGTGGGTGGGATGCCTCAGGGTATACCCTTCCAACCTGTGGCTGCTACAATATTCCCACCTACTCTTCCAAAAAATTCCTTGAGCTGTAATTGGTATATTTTAAGTCTACCTTAGTGTTAAGCATTCAGGAGATTCTGGATTTTTGCTTTGATACAGTTTGAGTATCCTCAGCATCTTTCTCTTTCATCCTGGCACTGTATGTCAGGCTCACCATGGAAGCAGCACTTTTGTTCATCTCACCAAATCCTTTGTGGTTTCACCTAGGCCTTGGCTGAAGTGGGCAGGGTGGTTTATCTTCTTGAGTTTCACTACCTTCTGTAAAAGAATGGATTCTCCAATGGAGAGTGAAGTCAGCATAGGTGAAATGGGATATGAATTGCTAATTTAAAGAGGTTTTGATGGGTGTAGCCCCTCTTTTGGCCAAAGACTATTGGAAACTTGTCACTGGAGACCATAATCTTGCTCTCCATGGGATTCTGTCCTAGTTTCCAGTTCCAGCAATGTGTTCCTTCCCACTGAGTGGATCTCTTAGCTAATCACAAAGCCATTGGTTACCCACCAAGGCTGTGTACCATCATTACACTGGTGCATATTTGTTGTCATGCTGTTTTCTTTTGAGTAGCTGAGCCATGCCCACAAAGTCTTCCCCCCATTAGCTCATGTAGTACTTTCCAGCACTAAACAGGCTAACCATCTGGAGACTGACTCCCTTCTGGATTTCAGCTGGGTCTCCCAGTGTTCTGTGTCAGCAAAATGGAGTGTCTTCAGCAATAGGGTCTTTCGTTTACCTCAGGCAGGAAGTCAAGCGTAGAACTCACACTGTTCTCTCCACCTTTGAATCCGATCTATCCCCAATAATACACCCCTTCAGCAGGCTGCTGGAGACTTAAGTCAGAAGTTTACATACCTTAGGCTATGGGGACATACATTCACATTCAAACTACCACACTACCTGAAAAAGCATATAATTAGGACCATATCTAACGCTATACCAAAAAATCAATAAAATCTGCATTAAAACCCTTTATTTAATACTAGAAGCACTAAAACTACTAAAAGAAAAATACAGTAGAATGCAAGTAGAGGTAAGACATTTTTCTCATTAGCACTGGAAATTGCCCAAGAATTGACAAATGGGCTTACATGAAATTACAATAATCTTCACAAGAAAATGAGTAGTCAACAAAGTAACCACATGCCCTACAGAATAGGAGACATTCTTGGCCTAGACAAGGGGTTGATATGTGGCAAATATAAAGAGCTGCAAAAGTTAAACATATAAAAATCCCATGCTAGTCAATAGATGGATCAATGAACTGAACTGACAATTCTCAAAAGAAGAGATACAAATAGCTTACAAAGAGGTCCTTCAAGAGGGTTTCCAGCAGATCTTCTGTCACCAAAGCAAACAGCTCTGTGCACATTGTTATCCACAAGGACTTTCCAATGAGACAAGATGTGGAGCAAGGGGGAAATGACCATGATGACTCTGATATTGTGTAAGCCCTGGCAAGTGGATTTTTCTGCCCAAGCTTTTAATACAAAGTCTAAAAGCAATAAATTAGTAAAGGAATAAAAGAAGAAAAAGTAAGCATGAAATGAAGGAAGGAAAGAATGAATAAAGGAAATGTAAGGAGAAAGGCTATAGAATAAGGTTATGCAGAAAGAAAATACACAGTGCTTTTATTTAAATATAGGAATCTACACAAAAGTAAGATCAAAAATTTTAAGTTTATGAAATAAAAATAGTACAAGAAGCAGATATAATTTATTGCAGAAGAGTTGATATGGATTTAGTACGATGCAAGTGTCAAGTGCATAGACTTCTCTTGGCTTTGGTATTCACTCATCAGTCACTCACTGATCTGCTAGACAATTTCTAGTCATTCACCTGAGCTCCAATTATGGGAGTGCCCTTATACAGCAAAGCTATTTCAGAACATTTACATCATATTTTACTGTATATTTTATATGCTAATTTATTTATGTAAATTTAAATAAATGCTTGCCATTATGTTTCAATTGCCACAGAGTTTAGCACCATGCCATTTTTTTCATTTTAGAAGACCATTTTTTTCATTTTAGAAGAGCAGTAGATTATACCATCCAGCTCAGTCATGCAATAGATTTATCATCTGTGTATGTGCAAGCACATCATATGATATTTGTACAACAATAAAATAGTTCATAACAATAAAAGTGCTTAATGAAAAATTTCTTATAAAGAAACCCCTGTCATCAGTGACACATGCCTGTAGTTCAGGCTTTGTAGGCCATATGTTCTGTGCAGTAGCTTCTCAACTTTGTCATGCAGTGTGAACAGCCAGAGACTATGTATAAATGAGTGATAAAAAATGTAGTCATACAAAATTTCATGGAAAACCAAGAGCTGTCTGAATTTTTGTCTCAAAGCTGTAGTTTTACTTAATAATTACAAGATGATTTGGTAGAATGAGACAAAACATAATGTTATTTGGCCCAGTGTTCATTAATTTATTCTTTTGTTATATTCATTTTCTCAATATTACTCACCATCTTTTTGTTTTCTCCATTTCTTTGCCAGTGTGAACCACTGTGTGACTTCAATTATTGTAGAAAAACAAGTCTGGGGCAAGGTAGTAAAACTTGACTCTATCTGCTTATGACATATTACTAATGAGAAAACATTATTTTTTGCTCTTGGATTAAAGCAAGACTATTCGTGTTTCTTTGGATAATTTAAGTTTTCTTTAGATTCAGTGAAGGTTTAAGAATCATTATGCTTTCATAACAATAACAAATATGAATAATAACTTCTACAAGAATACTTAGAATGTTTTATCATGAATATTTTATAGCTCTGCATATAAAAGTCTATTGTTGAAAAGTGTTCTAACCTTTCTAGATCCTAAGTATATTTGCATATAAATAGTTGCATATATTTGTTAAGCAGTGCTTATTAGAAATAAATTAAAATTCATGTAAATTAGTTATTATTGAAAGAGGCATATATTACTTTGTTTTAATAATTTTTGAGGTACACATGACGAAATTGTTAAGTAACTATGATATATTTTACAGCAAAAGTATATTCAATAAGAACTATGTTCTTAAACAAATAAATTTCTTTAGTTTCCTTTTTCTCTCTTTTTTTTTTTTTTACTTAGTTATATTGGTCTAATTTATTCAGTCTAATACTAACAAGGCTTGTTAAATAGATGGGTATATACCAATGTGAATATGGTTTCATATTATAATTTTGTCATTTGTATGGAACTTCTTGAGGAGTTCCATAAAGCTATTGAGATCTAATCAAACTATATAGATTTGAACATCAAGGGACTATAACTGATGGAGGGCACTGATCACTGGCTTGATAAGCTCCTTCAATAGCATTTTCTTCATGAATATGTCCTGAGGAGTGACCTTGAATTCCAGGAACAAAAGAAATAATGCATAAACACTTTTTTTTGCTGAGGAATTCAAGCTACTTCCAAGCAAGAGACAAGCCTCCAGGACAGACTAAGCCCAACTCCCTAAGGAGGCAATTATCTATGATAGTGAGGTCACATTCTGGAGCAGAAGTCATCACCTGGTAAGAATCAGACTGTTCTACTGAAGTAATGACAGTCATCACTAATTCAGGTCCACCTTTTGATCACAATACTCATTTTAGTTTCTTTTCCCAATGTGGTTACATTGAATAAATCTCTGGTTTTCTGCTCTTCACCATTCCACTTCTAGTTAATTAGCCTATTGGTATGGAAAACCGAGCCTTTTCTTTTTTTTTTTTTTTATTTTTTTTTTTTTGTCCATTATTTATTTATTTATTTGAGAGCGACAGACATAGAGAGAAAGACAGATAGAGGGAGAGAGAGAATGGGCGCGCCAGGGCTTCCAGCCTCTGCAAACGAACTCCAGACGCGTGCGCCCCCTTGTGCATCTGGCTAACGTGGGACCTGGGGAACCGAGCCTCGAACCGGGGTCCTTAGGCTTCACAGGCAAGCGCTTAACCGCTAAGCCATCTCTCCAGCCCCCGAGCCTTTTCTGTTGGGGCTGTGGAGCCAGGGCTTGTCCTAAGAGCTTCAATAACAACTTGAGTATGCCCATGCCTTGAGAAACAATGCCTTCTGGGTCTGAACCTCTCACAGCAAGTGGACTTCATATCAAATGAAAATATTGAAAAGTCCAACACAGCTACAAATACCACTTTTTATGAGAGTACCAGAGTACCAACCAAGAGTGAGAGAGACAAAGGGAGAGAGAGACAGATGCACCACTTTGTGTGCATGCATGACCATTTGCGCATGTGTCACCTTGTATGTCTGACTTACATGGGTTCTGTGGAGTCGAACCTGAAACCTTAGGCTTCACAGGCAAGGACCTTAACCACTAAGGCATCTCTTCAGCTCTAAAAGTACCACTTCTATTCCAGAGACTCTTCTCCTCTTTCCCTGACAGCTTGTATTGTCTGATTTGTGCTACAATTTGTTGAAGTAGTGATAGGAATGTCTGGATTTTCATGACTTTAGATGATGATCCCAAATGTGTGCTTCTCCAACAGTGCACAAGAAATGTGTTCTTGCTTGTTTTTGTTCTATTGGATACAATTCTGGACTTAATGTGGTTTAATTAGGTTGACAATGGAACTTGAAAGTGTATTGGAACGATGGTCCTCATGTGTTGTTGTTTCTTAAGTGTTTAAAAGCTATTTGAAGCTTAACTCACTTATTCTTAGATAGGGAAATTTAAAATTCTTCAAAATCAAATAGTAATAAGAAATGTAAAATACATGAAGGAGCTGGAGTTTGGGGAGGTCTCTATTGTAATTTGTGCAGCTATGGGAAGTGCTAACACTGTGTTATCTGAAGCTCCCTACAGGAATTCTAGAGGACGTTTTTAACTATAGCAGCTACATACCTATGAAGAAAAATATGTGGTGCTATTATTATGTCATGTGCCTTAAATATGCCTTATTTTCAAAGGAGAAGTGGCCCCAAATGATTTATTAAATTTCTATGCTATTTTGCTGTTGGTATTACTTTGTCAAAAATAAGGAAGGCATATTGTGAGGTACCATATATGTTATTATTTTACATAATCATGATTCTTCCAAAAAGGGTACTAAGTTATGTTACATGGCTATCAGCTATCTAAGATAGAGATGCTTCTTAATGACACTGGTGTCCCTACACCCTTTTGGTTTACATGCACTGCTCTTGCTCCCGCCAATTGTGTCACTGAAGAATCAGGAGAGATGCTGCCTCCTTGAAGTGTTGAAGAGTCTGAAATGGTTTATTCCTTAAAGACCCACCAGGAGCTTCTAATTTGGTGAGGATGTCAACCAAAGTGTGGCAGGTTTTAATCTCCTGGGATCAAACCTGATAGGAGCACCACCTACTATCAGAATCAAAACCTGTTTTCTATTTTTGATATACTAAACTGAGAAACTAGCTATAGGTACAAACCTAGCCTTACTGTGACTGTTCACAAAGGATACAGAAGTGATTTATCAGTATTACCCACAAGCTTTGATAAATATAAAGTTGACTTCATATGAGGTGATCCTGTATCTCAAACAAGTATGAGAAAGAATCTCAGCTCCTTCACCAGGCTGAGCCTTAACATGGTCCATGTACAGAGATGTAATGCCAAGGGGATAAAATTCTAACAGCAGACTGACTCAACCACTATTGTTGTGTATCCTGAAAGGGCGCCGATGAGTGATGCCTGAGGACATTTAAAGAAAATATGATTTATAATATAGGACAACAGAGGATTCCTTAACCTGGTTAGAAAAAAAATATAACAAACTTGCAGGAATGAAAATTGCAGGAAAACAAAGGCTTAGATAAAATAGACTCTGAACATTTTCAGAATGTCAATATGACCTTCACTGGCATACTTCCTCCAACAATAGGCTAAAAATACAGAGAGGTGAAGGATGAACCCTTTTCAATGTTTGGATATAGCTACAAGCCTTTAAGAGGCTGAGCCAACCACTTTCTCCATCCAAAAAGCCTAGGGTTAGAAATCTAGAACCAGAGCCCTAGTTCAAAAACGGAGGAATCCCTTAGGGGAGAAACAATGTCCCTGCTGTAATGAGAATGAGCATTAGAAGACATTGCCCCAAACTCTGCAACAAAAAGAACCAGCTTGATAAATAGCCAAGGCACCAGATGGCAGTAGTTAATGATGAGTCTGCAGCAGACTGAAGGTGCTCAGGGGCTCCCATGACCCTCTTCAGCTCCAATCATTATTTCTCCACAGGATCTCTGAGCATATCTGACAGTGGGGAAGATGCCCATAAATTTCCTGGTTGAAACAAAAGCCTCATATTAGTCTTAATGAGTATTTTCAGACAAAATAAATACCAATGTTCCTATCATGGAATATCATCAGGTAATCCCCAAGAGCAAGCTTTCCTGTGGCCAGTAGGTGGACAATGTATATGTAGTTTTCTATATGTGCCATAATTTCCAGTTCCATTGTGAGGGAAAGACTTGCTATGCCACCTTAATGGCTATGAAATTGTTTTCCCTAAAAAATGACAAATGCGAGTGAAAGTATCATTCACACTGCCTCTTCATCTCCAGCTGGTATTAATCAAGGAGAAGCCATCAGAGGTTGAGTCTATACCTCCCAAACTACCAAGTTGCCATTCCACCAGTAGATGCTGATGGAACTCCAGGAAGAGTCAACATGTCGTGCCAATTAAAGTTCTCTTATAGGAAGGCATACCCACATCTCACATAAAGCAACACTCTTTGAGGTATGAGGTAGTCAAAGGAACCCAAACTGTGTTCCAAAAATTTCTGAAATACAACTTGATCTAGCCCTGTCCATCACTTTATAAAAATCACATTCTACCAGAAAACAACAGATTTGATGAAAATTATTTTATTCAAGATGTGCAAGGTATTAATAAAATTGCCCAAAACATGCTCCACCTTATAGTGACTAATCCCTACACTATTCTTAATGCTTTGCCAACACAGCATAACAGCTGACTTTGTTTGACTTTAAAGGTGTTTTTAATTGTATTCTACTTAAAAATAAGTTGCAGTTACTTTTTGTCTTGAAATAGTAAACCATAAATCAAAAAATTGTTTTATTACTCTCAAGATGTAGTCCATTAAGAATTCAAAAACTCAGGTTGGAGAGATTGTTTAATGGTTAAGACACTTGCCTGCAATGCCAGAGTACCACATTCAATTCCCAAGGTCACACCTAAGCCAAATACACAAAGTCTATCTCTCTCTTTCTCAAATATAACAATTAAAATATATATTTTAAAAAGAATTCAAAAACTCACTCTTGATCTTTTGAGAAATACACACTGGCTATAGATTGGAGGATGCTCTGATTCTGTTAGAGAACTCTGATGAAGAATGTTGACAGCCAGGCAAATGTGAGAATTTTGCATAGAAAACATAGTTCACTATCTTAATCATCTTTCTGAATATAAGTATAAATTGTCTTCTTCCAAAGTATAAAGCTGTGAAAGAAGATATATAACTGGTGTTCCAATTACAGCAAAGTCAATGAGTCCTAAAAGCCATTTAACATTGAGGGCTCCACGACCAAGACCTAATTGTGAGGGTGACAGAAGATAGAAGACTAATGTAAGATGTGGTTACCTAATTATCAATTTATAGAAAAGACCTTATATGAAGCTGTAGCTGGGACATATTTGGAATCCTTCACTTCATCAACAGAATGCCAGAATGCTTTGAGAACTCATGGATCAATTAGTATCTTTGGGACTAACAAGACTATTTAAATTGTATCTATATGTATGCCAAGGCATTGGGCTGAGAGTTCTTGTTCAATTGCTAGGTGAAATTGACCAACCTATAGCTTACATATCAAAACAATTACATAGCATTTCCCAGAGATGACCTTTATTCTCTAAGCAGTAGCAGCCATTTGTGATGTACTAAAGGTAACTGGAAAGTGCACCCTTGGATATACTGTGTTTATTTGTGCTGCAACAGATTTTTTCATGACTGGAACAGAAGGATGTGGAACAGAAGGAAGCAGCAGTTGGTACTACTGCTAGGAGGATGGGCAGATATTAGGGTATTGTGGTGGTTTGATTCAGGTGTCCCCATAAACTTAGGTGTTGTGAATGCTAGCTTTTCAGCTGATGGATATTTGGGAATTAATGCCTCCTGGAGGGAGTGCATTGTTGGGGGTGGGCTTATGGGCTTTATAGCCAGTTTCCCCATGCCAATGTTTGGCACACCCTCCTGTTGCTGTGGTCCACCTTCTGTTGGCCAGGGGGTGATGTCCACCCTCTGCTCATGCCATAGTTTTCCCCTGCCATCCTGGAGCTTCCCCTCGAGCCTGTAAGCCAAAATAAATCTCTTTTTCCCAGAAGCTGCTCTTGGTTGGGTGATTTCTACCAGCAATGCAAACCGGACTGCAACAGGTATTGTATTAGATGACCCTGAAGTGACCTTTCAGGAGCCATCAGTTTTAAAATCAGCCACTCTGCTAACTATAGTACCCAAGTCTCTAGCCTTGAATCATAATACTTTGGGAATTCTGGATTCTATGTTTTGCATTCAGGACCAGATGGACCAGACATTTGGTCATGCAGATTGTGAAGACTTTATAAATGCATACAGCTTTATGGATCATGGAAAATATGTTGGCTGTGGTGTAGCTAATCTATAAAATCTAATGAAGTCAAACTACCTTATTCTAGTAGTTATTTCAGCTCAAAAGAATCAAGTAATGGTCCTTAACTAGGCCCTCAAGCTTTCAGAAGGAAAAACAAAATAAAAGACTAACATTTATAATGACTCAAAATATAACACTTTTGGCTGGAGAGATGGCTTAGCAGTTAAGTGCTTGCCTGTGAAGCCTAAGGACACCGGTTCAAGGCTCAATTCCCCAGGACCCATGTTACCCAGATGCACAAGGGGGTACATGCATCTTGAGTTCCTCTTCAGTGGCTGGTGGCCCTGGCACGTCCATTGTCTTTCTCTCTCTCTCTCTCTGTAACTCTGTCTGCCTCTTTCTCTCTGTCTGTTACTCTCAAATAAATAAATAAATAAATATATATATATATATTTATATATATATATATATATATATATATATATATATATATATGTGACATTTTGGTGGTTTTCTGAAAAGAGAATATATCTAGCCTCTAATAATAACACAAAGCATCCTCAGGAGATATGCAAACTCCTGTAATCTACCCTTGTGCCCAAAAGAAGAGGCAACCATGTGCTAGTTTGAGCACTAAAATGGAAAGTCTATCATAGTCCAAAGCAATTATCTGGCTGAACACACTGTCAAGGGAAGAGTAGGCCAAAGCAGCATAACTGTACTTTTACATTCTGTCATACATGAAACCGACCCAATTTATTTCTCTCCATAATACATAGAAATAGGTAAAATGACAGACATTTACAAAACTAGATTCTTCCTCTCACTGAATGGTGAACTCATAGAGTTGTCTTATGGCCCGAGAGGCTTGTATTCATTGTAGCTAACTCTCCATCATGCCTCTCAGTATGAGATGACTTGACTGCATTTAGATGGCCATACTTCAGAGGGCAAGCTAATTCAAGGAGATGTAACTCAGAGGTGTCAAGAAAAAAACCCAGAGCAGAGAGTTACAGGGGGTCTAATCTTATGAGCCATGTACTTTATTGACAAACCAGTGGGTTTCACCCAGATAAGTCAGGCTCCTGAAAGCTTCTAGTATTTACTAGTCTTTGTCAATATCCAAATGGAATAAAGTTTATTCCACTAGGACAGAAAAATTTTTAGAACTTTTTGACCCAGGATCTGGTAAAGAATATCATTTCTAGATATGACATAACTTAATACAACAAAGTGACAATGGTGTTGCACTGTCACCAAGGTGAGATAACACATGAATATAGGTCGAAGAACTCATTGGAAACAACATGCAGCTTGGAGACCTCTGTCAAGGTAGAATGGAGAAAATAAATTATGTGGTAAAAAATCTTCAACAAACTTGTGTCAATAGACTGGTTGAACATGGGAAAAGGTACTATATATTTTATTTCTCCCTGTAGGAGTGGCTTCTAGACACAAGCACAGTTCATCCCTTCAGACATCTGCAAAGTTTATACTCTTCCCATACTTACAATATGAAAATAAAATAAACATTATATGCATTACTCATCCAGGTTCTCCCTTCTATGTATGAATGTGTTTCCTCCACAGAGGATATACTAACTCCCTTTCAACCAAGAAAGGCCTAACAAAAACATGGAAAAATCAGGGTTAATAAAACCAACCTTTATTAAAGTCCTTATGACATACTACTCAGTGTTCACAGTGCCACAAAATGTACATGTGTCAAACCATAGATGCAAGTAAATGGGTGCTATGAGAAAAATGACTCTTCTTATCTTCTACTGTGTCAACCAGTATTTGAGTACATGGCAACTTCCCATTAGAGATATCCCTTAGATATCTCTTCAAATATATGGTCCATGCAGGACACTTATATAATCATGGATTCCACTGATGTCACTCTGTTTTATATGCCTTTTCTTTACTACAAGACAGATCTAATCTAACCTCTTTGCAAATGCGGTTCTTATATTTTGTGAATTTCCCCCATCACACCAACTGCTTTGAGTTCAGAGAGCCCCTCCCTCTGTCTCTTCAGGGTAACCTTTGAAAATTCAGTACCAAATCTTTACATGGCAGTGGTTTTGCAAATGATCTAGGGATCATGGAGTGCCATGCTTTCCTTCATCAGTCAGAGAATGGCTCCATCCTTCAAAGCAAAAGGACCATGCTATGTTATTAACACTGGCTAAAATAAGGAAGCATGTACTCTCTTCATTATGTGATCTAGTCAATGTCATACCTGCCATGAACTTTGCAGTACATTACAGACTAGGTTGCCTAACTGCAGGAATGTTTAGGTACAGTAAACAGCTGCCCTAAGCATTGAAAACCTGCAATATTCTCACAGGCTTCCTGAAGAAAGGGTTGGACACCTATGAAATGTATAATATGCCTGGCACTCTGTTTTAGCTTGAAGAATCAGGACATGGAGAAAGAGACAAGTTCTATGCCACAATGATGGCCACTGTCTTGTGTGAGGCATGGGCAGCCTTATTTTACCTGTAATTAGATCTTTATATGTACCTTGGGTCACCCATGCTTTACAGAATGAACTGTCTCCTATCTGCCAATAGCTCCTCGTAACTAAAACACTATCAAAGGTACTTTTCCCAGAAGCTGGTTCCACTGATGTAGAATTACAAGTAGAATCCCTAGTCAAATACACAGCAGCCTTTTCTTTTTTATTATTAGATTGTATGGCTACATCATGTGTTGGTACCATCTTTTCCCTCCTCCTTGTCCCCATTCCACAGGGTGACCTCCTCAGTGGGTTTGCTGGCAGTCCTCATTGTGTTGTGGGATTTGCGTTGTGGGAGCAGCAGTCAGTTATTGCAGGGGAAGGGCATGGCAGGCAATAACTTTGGGCATGATATCACAATCTGTGGCTCTTATAGTCTTTCTGCCTCCTCTTCTGCAAAATTTCCTGAGCCTCTGTGGGTGTGTTTTAAGTCTGTTTCAGGGATGAGCTCTTAGGAGCCTCTGTATTTCTGCTTCGGCAGGTGTTGAGTCTCCTCAGTGTCTGTCTCCTTTACTTTGGCACTGCTTGCCAGGCTCACCACAGAATCAGCACTTTTTCTTGTTTCCCTAATTTCTTCATGATTTCACCTGGCCCAGTACTGAAATGTCAGGGATGGTCTATCTCCCTGGGTATCGCCACCTTCTGAAAAAGATAAAACAGATTCTCTAATGGAGAGTGAAGTCAGCATAGGTGAAATGGGAAAAGTGTCTTGATTTAGGAATCTTTTGATGGATGCAACC
Source organism: Jaculus jaculus (assembly GCF_020740685.1). Taxonomy (NCBI): domain Eukaryota; kingdom Metazoa; phylum Chordata; class Mammalia; order Rodentia; family Dipodidae; genus Jaculus; species Jaculus jaculus. Next base: position 282,967,811 of record NC_059102.1, read on the forward strand.
CCTCTTTTAGCCAAACACTAGTGGAAGGTTGTCATTGGACAGTGTAATCTTTATCTCCATAAAATTCAGACCTGGTTCCCAGTTCCAGATATGGGTTCCTTTCCACTGAGCAGTTCTCTTAACTAATAAGAAAGTCATTGGTTACCCACCAAGGATGTGTGCCACCACTGCAGTGGTGTGTACTTCTTGTCAGGGTGGTTGATTCTGGTTAACCCAATGGGCCATCACCACATTAGATACTGAGGCCACATAAATAACAAAGAAGTACTCCCAAACTGAATAGCTATTGACAATTTGACTGACTATTGAACAAGAGGGAATCTGTGTGCTTATCAAAACACAGTGTTGTGTTTATATCTTTATTAAATTAATTAATTTAATTATTACCTGAAGAAGTAAAGGGTATGGAGAAACACATTACCTCTCTTAGTGTCTGAGCAAGAGCGTTCTTCAGTAACTGGCTGAAGGCAATCCTTTTGACATGGAAGTTATTAATTTTTAGTGCTATTATTTTTATTTTCCACCTTGTCTTTTTGTATGCTGTTTAACTTAACACATTTGGAAGGAAAGAGCCTACACTATTTGTACTCCATTGGAAATGTCTCTGTCACATTCCCAGAAAAGATACAAGGAAAAATTTCTGACTATCAAGATTTCCTATTCCAAAATCCCTATCTATAGTAGAGGTAAATGATCTTCAGAAAAAAAAAAAAAATGAGGGAAGGAAATAAAGTTATAAACTTCAGTCTTTAATTCCCAAAGGAGGTGGAAGAATGGCGTGACACTGACGGCTAACATGTGACAGGATGAATTAGTTCTAGCAGGGCCCTCTTTGGCTTTGTAATCCTTTCGCCTTTCTTGATAAGTCACCTGCAATTCCAGCAACAAGGAGACTTAAGGAGGTGTGGGTAGGAGCCGATTTTGAGGTGGCTGGAGCCTTAGATTTCCCCCCCTCCCAAATTCAAGCAACATAATTAAGGCAAAAAAAATGGACTGTTGACAGAGGTTTGGGGTATAAGCATGGACTTGAAATCTTAACAAGTGAAGCTTGTTCACCCTCAGTACCCCAACTCAAGAGACAGGTGACAGTGACAACCAGGGAAAGCAGATTTATTAAATGTGGCCACATTGGGAAGAGGAAAAAAGAAAGAAGTCCAGTGAACCCCTCCCCCCATGTCCATCTTCAAGGTCTAATTATGAGGTTGCAGTTATATAGATGTTAAATGTCTGTAACACTAACAGTCCTAATCAAAGTGTGGTTCCCTCCCAACCTTATCCATTATTGTCTCCAATCCAATCTCACCCTTTCATTTGTCAGAACTGTGAGAAATTGCTTCCCAGGAGCTAAGTCTCCCTCCAGCTAGCACTAGGGATTCAGCCTTTTCCTCCCCTCAGAATTAAACTCCTGAGAAATTTCAATTCTATTTAGACCATTATCTCAATAGCAAGCTCACCAAAGAGAGGTACTCAAGTGCAACTTTTGGAAATCTTTGCTCTATTTCTGTGTACTCCAGAATTTGATGATTAGAAACTGAACATTTACTAAAATGAATGAATCTGGAGTTCATAAATTTAACTATCAGAGATAGTGTATCATATGCTTGTTAAATAATAAAACTATAAAACTATGTTAATATATAATTATTTAAATTAGATAAGAAGTTGATAAGCAAGAAAATCTGAGTCATAGCATTTTTTGAACATGAGTTTAGTCAGAAATGTTTATAAATAAATAAGAATATCATAATAAAACTAATATTGCCTTGAGCTTATAGTAATCTTCCTGACTCTGTCTTCTGAATATTGGGATTATGAGTGTACACCATTATGCCTGGCAAGTCAATGAAAATTTCCACATGTAATTCAAACACTTTAATTCTAGATTATTATGAAATAAGCAATAGTGAGGAAAGCCAGCATAGGAAAAAGATTCAGAATCTCAGGTGCCCCTTGCTTTGAGTAATGAACATACATTATTCCTTACTTTGTACCTAGCAACTCATTTGCAACCTGTGACTCTAGCCTTCACCATACTGCCTTTATCCCCTACTTTATACCATGGAAATATATCACTCCCTTTAGCAACACCTTAATAACACTCTATTTCTATGCAGACATCTAGCATATATTCAGATTGGATAGGGTACAAAGGAATGATTCAGCCTTGACTGGTTTGGATGCATGCCCCAAAAGGCGAGCTCTATCCTCTGAGTAAACTTTCAAGGAAGATCCCCTATTTTTGATATATATGTCTAGGCATTAACAGGCCATAAATATGATTATAAGAAAATGCATCATGGGGAGAGCCAAGCCAGTTGAGAAAAACTTACATCCTAGCCTGTTAGCCAAATCAGAGAATCACCAAATCTGCACCTCTAGTAACCTGCTCCTCCTTCTTCCAGACCCCATAAAAAGAAGCCCCTAAAAATTCAAGTCACAGTTACATCACAAAGTAACCTTCTGCTCATGAGCAGTCAGCTACTCAGGTGCCCCATTACTTCTCTTATAAATACGTCAATAACTTGTACTTTCCCTTTCCTCTCTAATATAACTTATTGACACTTCGCTGTTTGTGTGAACCTTGTTCAATATTTTAAGCAAGATACCAAGAACCTAGAAACACTCAGTGAGTCTTAGTAAAGGTTTTAACAGTATTGAAATATGTTTTATTTATGTGTACATGTATAAATTGTTTTATTTATGTGTGCCTTAGAGATGTTAATGAAATCTAATATATATTTTTATACTATAGAATTTCATTTCCATCAGGTTTTAAAGGAAATTTCTGTATAAATTAAGTATGCCACCAAGGGCGTTGCCTCTTTAACTCATGGCTAACCCCACAATGCACAACCCACACTCCCCAACAAAGAGGATCCCTGTGGAGGGGGGAGGAGATGGAGGAGCTAACGAAGCTACCAACATGCCTGTATACACACTGTGTATATAACTAATAAAACATTAAGTGTGTCACACATAAATCACTGCACTAAATTATGTGCTTCTGAAAACTCAGAACATCATTTTTTTAAAAAAAAGAATAACACATTAAATGTAAGCAATAAACATGAATATTCATTTATAAAAACTCAGCTTTTAAGGACATGAGCAGATTTTGAATTTTCTATGCATACTAATGCTATGAAGCATAGTGAAATGTAGACAAAAAATATAAATGAGAAGAAACTGTAACAGACTGTGATAGAAACAACTAACTTGTGCATATTAGTTTCAATTGACAAACTGATAGCATAAAGAATGAGAAGTTAGGGCTTCATATACATACAGAAAGTTGCCCAAGATATGAGGTAAATTAATGAATCACGCAATAAAATTAGCATAAACTTGTTTGGTTTCTTGGTCCAAGGTGTTGGATGGCCCAAAGGCATGCTAGGTAAGCACACTATCAGGAAGGTCCTTTTTTAATAATTAGTAAACAGAAATTGGTAAAGGAAAATAGGTGCAGCTACACTTTGTGCCTACCAAGGTGAGAAAAACCTCTAATTATATTCCACCTATTCTGTGGCAGTGTTAGAATTTGATAGAAAATATAAACCAACAGTTAGGAAATAGGCATATGTTGATTTAACTGTGTGATACATTATCAGGACCATGTGAAATCTCTTTCTGCAAGGCAATTTCTATGGTTGGTGCCAGGGTTTAAGATTTTTTTTCTTTTACTTACCATGGGATTTTTCCTGGAACTTTTTTTTTTTTTTTTTTTTTTAGTTTTGTATTCAGCAAATACAGGCAGTTTGGTACCATTATTAGGCTCATCTGTGACCTACCCCCGCCCCATTGGCCCCTCCTTATTGAGGTATAGGGGTCGTGCATTGTGGAGTTAGCCCACAGTTATGGATAAAATAAATGTCTCCGCATATCATGACCCAACATGTGACTCTAACATTCTTTCCGCTCCCTCTTCCGCAAAATTTCCCTGAGCCATGTTGGGTTCATTTTTGGTCTGCTTCAGTGATGAGGTGTTGGGGGCCTCTGAGGCTCTGGCTCTCTGATTTGGTAGGAGTTGATTTTTCTCTGTGTTGGTCTCCTTCCCCCTTGTGCTAGTATCCAGTTCATCAGGAAAACAGCACTCTTGCTTGTTTCTCCAATTTTCCTTAGTTTCAGCCGAGGCCCTTTTTAGGTATGATGGGGTGGCTCTCTCCTTAGGATCTGCATCTATCTGAAAAAGAGAAGCAGATTCTCCAACGGAGAGTAAGTTAGCACCAAGAAAAATGAGATAACCCTTACTTTTTTATAAAGAGTTTAATAGGTATAGGCCCTCTTGTAGCCCATGATTGATGGTAGCTTGATATTGGAGAGTGGGCTTATGTTTGGATATGGTTTTGACTTGTTTCCCAGCTCCAGCTATGGGTCCCGCACTACTGAGGGGATCAGTTAGCCCAGTCAAAAAAAGAAACACAAAAATAGCCAATAGCTGACTTTGAAAGTGTTCAATATACCTTACCATCAGGGAAATGAAAAACAAAACAAAACAAAACAAAAAAAACAGACAAACTTCTTTAAGACTCCATCTCACTCCAGTCAGAATGTGCACTTGTGTGGAGAGGTTTAAGCAAGAATTGGAGAAGGATAATGGAGGAGATGAGGGAGTTGGGGGAAGACTGAGTCTAAGAATGCACTAATTAAAAATATCCCTTAATGAAAAGAAATAATCAGAGTTTGAATGGAAGTGTGCTGCATGGGTGGATAATGTAATGCTCCTCCCAGACACCATGGATCATTAAACAATTCTGTTTCAGTGATGGATTCTTGGTCAGGGAGGTCGCAGAACTTTAAATATAATTTTCCCATTATAGTAATATGTATATGTTATATCAGAAGCAGAGGATAAGCAAATTTTAATTATACCTGGGCCGTGAAGTCTAATAGATTCGACATGATCCAAGTGTTTCTTCCTGAATGGCTTTAGCAGAAACTCATCTCTCCTGAAGATGGTTTCCTGCCTACTACTCAACATCATCTGTACTAGATCCTAGGAATGAGTCTTACTAGCTACATGGAACATATTAAATATTATATTTGGCCTCTGCATGCACAAAATGTGATGCTTGACCAGCAGGTAGAACTGATAACTAAAGCTCACAGAAAACAGCTTTATCTGCTGCACCCACTTCCAGCAAGGCTGAGTGACTGATAAAGCTCCCATGATCACAGAGAGATGGAATGTTGCAAGTCAGAGCTAAACTACCCTGGGCTACCTTTGGTCCTTTAATAGGCATTAATTGCCCAACTATGTGTCTGAACTAACATTCTGGTTACTATCAGTTGATCATGTGTAATCCTTTTTGAAATGTAAGAACAGAACCCAGCTTTCACCAATCCAAGGACTGAGAATATCATCAGACAGTAGCTGATAACTATGGTAGAGATTTCCCCACTTTACTATAACCCACCTGCCTAATGGCCAGCCAATGTATGTGAAAAGTGCCTTGGTTTATAACTTCCATTTGTTGTATAACTAAAAGCATCATGAATTTGTTAACACATTGGAACATGAAACTTGGGGGAACCTAAACTGTGTTCCTGGCCATGGTACTTTGATGTGACAGCCTTGTCTCTTGCTACAGCAATACCAATGTGTTCTGTCAGTCTGTTCCTCTAGAGAGCACTGACTAATACAGGTTTACTTAAATTTGGTACCAAGAGTAGGATTGTTGATTCTAGACAGATGACTGTGGGGCCTTTTTAGATTTTATTTTTGGGAAGAATTTCAAAGGATTTGAGATTTTTGCCTAAGAAATGCCTTATAATACTGAAGGCAGAGTTTGATGGAACATTCTGGTCAGAATTTAAAGACCTGAATGCAGTCTATACTGTGGACTGTGAGGTTTGGCTTGTGGAGGGAAAAAAGAAAAAAAAAAAAGAAAAAGATGTTATTCAGACTAGGCTAGAAGCAGTTTGTGTGAGAGGCCTGCTATGTTCTGCCTGTATAAGTTATAAGGAACTTGTGCTGGGTTACATTGTGTAGAGGTGAACTGGTGTGAGCAGAAGAATATGGCATAAAAAGAGATGAAAATTTCAGGATGTAGACAGCACCCATTCAGCTGCAATTGTTTGAGATATTAAAACCTTTGAGATTGTTACAGCTGTTCTCCATTGGGCCAGCATAGAGAATACAAACTCTTTGAAAGTAAGGGTCTTGAATAGTGAAAGAATGTCCTGCTCTTTGAAGTTGGCTTTATTCCTCTCTGAATGGGAATATAACAAAAATAAGAAAGAGAGAGTCATTAAATTTGCAACACTGTTATTTGAAGAGGACTCCTAGATGAGTAGGTACATTGACTCTGAATAGAAGTTATAGGGACCTATGGCATGGGTGAACCATGAGTGGCAATGGAGACACCAACATATAATTGTGATGCCAATACTGTGGGCCAGATACCAAGGAATGCTAGTTGGCTGGGACACATTTTTCCTCAGGTTGTTAGCAGCCAAGTAGAGGGCAAGAGTCTAACTCTACAGACTTTGTTCCTGGTTAGAGATAAAGCACGTGCAGCTATAGAATTTGATTGAAGTTTTCACTATGTTTTAGATCCTGTATTGGTTCACTCTTATTGTTATGACCAATGCTATCTTTTGAAGTGCGAACTTTCATTCTATGTCATTATATTATTTTAGGGCCATAGCTCATGTTTAAGAGACCTTAGGCTATGGGGATATTTGCACAGTATTGAGATTTAAAAGACTGTGTGGATTTTTAAAGTTGGGCAGAATACATTGCATTTTACGTCATTGGTGGTCATCAGTTTAAGGGGGGTGGGAGCAGAATGTAGTGATTTGACTTATGTCTACCCCATAACCGTATGTTTTGAATACTAGTATTTTATATATAGTTTGATAACATTGTCAGCATCCATTAAAAGTTTGGCTCAGTTAATGGGTAGTGGGCTAGCTAAATCAATTAAAGGAATTATTAATTAAATCCATCAATTACTCTGACAAGGAAGAAAGTTGGAGCCATTGAACACTGGAACTCATTTTGCTTATCCCTATAAATCATCACATATTTTGTCTTTTTCATAGGAAATCAGTATTTTTTATTCTTTCTTCTACCATGACAGCATTCTAAACTCCACAAATATGTGAAATTGTGTTCATGAAATTTCTGCATCTGAATTAGTCCATTGAACACATTGTCACCCAAAATGTCTACTTTAGGTAGGACATTGTATTCAGTGAAATTATGATGGGCAATATAGACTCAACTTGTGTGGCCTGTGTTATGTTAGATCTGAGTGCTATTGAGAATCATGTATATGTATGTATATATATATCTCATTTTATTCATTTTCTTTACAAATAATCCAATACCTGTATGCATTATATATTTATTTGCTTGTTTGTATGCATCTCCTGAAATTCTTTTGAAAACATCATGTGAGTATTTTTGTAACTGCTACATGGAGGCCAGAATAGCCACTGCCATAGATGACAATAACTAGCAATATTCCCAATAGCATAATCACAGGCTGCCCCTGAAAGCACATGTAATACCAGACACTTCACTGTGATAACTAGTTATCAGCAGTACCTGGAAAACTGCAGCATTTCTCCCAATATGCCACAGTCTTATGTTGTAAATAGAATAGGGATAGTGGTCTGTGATTATTAATAATAGTTAAAGATTTTGGTGTGGTTATTCTGGCCACATGTCATCTACCTATGCCTGCTGTCAAGGCAGCATCATTCTAATTCACAAGGAAAGTTTTGAAGATAAAATACATGATAGCCAACTATGCAAGTGTTGTGAATCATCAGCTTTCTGGAAATGGGACAAATATGGCATGGGCATGCTGCCAAGCTTTGAAATTAGTTCCCACACATAGTGGCTTCTTCTTCCTTTGATAGCAGGAAGAGGCAGAAAACATTACAAAAGTACTTTTTTGTTATAACTAGTGCACATTTGTTGTATAATGCTATGGGTTGCATTGTGAGACGTTCACAATGCAACCACACTGATTTCCACAATGGCTGGACAAGATTGCATTCCCACCAGCAATGTAGAAGGGTTCCTCTTTTTAAACATCCCTGCCAACATTTATGATCATTTGTTTTCATGATGGTGGCCAATCTGACAGGAGTGAGATGGAATCTCAATGTACTTTTAATCAGCATTTCCCTGATGATGAGTGATGTAGAACATTTTTTTTTAGATGCTTATATGCCATTCGTATTTCTTCCTTTGAGAATGCTCTATTTAGCTCCAAAGCCCATTTTTTGATTGGCTTGTTTGATTCCTTATTATTTACCTTTTTGAGTTCTTTGTATATTCTAGATATTAATCCTCTATCAGATATACAGCTGGCGAAGATTTTTTCCCATTCTGTAGGTTGCCTCTTTGCTTTTTTCACTGTGTCCTTTGCAGAGAAAAATCTTTGTAATTTCATGAGGTCCCAGTGATTAATCTGTGGTTTTATTGCCTGAGGAATTGGAGTTGTATTCAGAAAGTCTTTGCAAAGACCAGTATGTTGAAGGGTTACCCTACTTTTTCCTCTAGCAGTTTCAGAGCTTCTGGTCTGATGTTAAGGTCTTGAATCCATTTGGACTTAATTATTATGCATGGAGAGAGAGAAGAATCTATTTTCATCCTTCTGTAGATATATATCCAGTTTTCCCAACACCATTTGCTGAAGATGCTGTCTTTTCTCCAATGAGTATTTTGGGCATTTTTATTGAATATCAGGTGGCTATAGCTACCTGGGCTTTCATCTGGGTCCTCTATTCTGTTCCACTGATCTATATGTCTGTTTTTGTGCCAGTACCACACTGTTTTTGTTACTATGGCTCTGTAGCATAGGTTAAAATCAGGTATGGTGATAACACCAGCCTTACTTATGTTGCTCAGTATTATTTTAGATATTCGAGGTTTTTTGTGATTCCAAATGAATTTTTTGATTGTTTTTTCTATTTCCATGAAGAAAGCCTTCAGAATTTTGATAGTGATTGCATTAATTGTGTAGATTGCTATTGGTAAGATCGCCATTTGCCAATATTGATTCTTCCAATCTAGGAAAAAGGAATGATTCTCCACTTTCTACTGTCTTCTGCAATTTCTCTCTTGAGTGTTTTAAAGTTCTCATTGTAGAGATTCTTTACTTCCTTGATTAGGTTTATTCCAAGGTACTTTTTTTTTTATGCAATTGTGAATGAGAGTGATTCTCTGATTTCATCCTCTGTGTGTTTGTTGTTAGCATATATGAAGGCTACTGATTTCTGTGTATTTATTTTGTATCCTGCTACATGGCTGTAGGTTTTGATCAGCTCTAACAGTTTGCTAGTAGAGTCTTTAGGGTCCTTGATATATAGAATCATGTCATCTGCAAATAATGATAACTTGATCTCTTCCTTTCCAATTTGTATCTCTTTTATGTGTGTCTCTTGCCTTATTGCTATGGCTAAGACTTCCAACACTATATTAAATAAAAGTGGGGACAGAGGACACCCTTGTCTTGTTCCTGATTTTAGTGGAAAAGCTTCCAGTTTTTCCCCATTTAGTAATATGTTGGCTGTAGGCTTGTCATAAATAGCTTTTATTATATTGAGATATGTTCCTTCTATTCCCAGTCTCTGTAGGACTTTTATCATGAAGGGATGTTGAATTTTGTCAAATACTTTCTCTGTGTCCAATGAGATGATCATGTGATTTTTGTCCTTCAATCCATTTATATAATGTATTACATTTATCGATTTGCATATGTTGAACCATACCTGCATCTCTGACATAAAGCCTACTTGGTCAGGGTGAATGATCTTTTTGATATACTCTTGTATTGTGTTTGCCAATATTTTGTTGAGAATTTTTGCCTCTATGTTAATGAGGGAGATTGGTCTGTAATTTTCTTTTTTTGTTCTAACTTTGCCTGGTTTTGGTATCAGGGTGATGCTGGCCTCATAGAAGGAGTTTGGTAGAATTCCTTCTTTTTCTATTTCCTGGAAAGCTTAAGAAACAATGGTGTTAGCTCTTCCTTAAAGGTCTGGTAAAATTCAGCAGGGAACCCATCTGGGCCTGGGCTTTTTTAAGTTGGAGATTATTGATAACTCTTTGGATCTCCATGTTTCTTATAGGTCTATTTAAGTGATCAACCTCATTTTGATTTAATTTAGGTAGGTCATATAAATCAAGGAAATCATCTATTTCTTTCAGATTTTCATACTTTGTGTAGCATATGCTTTTATAGCATGTCCCTATGATTTTTTGAATTTCTCTGGAATCTGTTGTGATGTTACCTTTTTCATCTCTGATTTTATTAATTTGTGTCTTTTCACTCTTTCGTTTGGTCAGATTTGATAAGGGTTTATCAACCTTCTTTATCCTTTCAAAGAACCAACTCTTTGTTTCATTAATTCTTGGATTGTTTTTTTTTTTGTTGTTGTTGTTGTTGTTTCTATTTCATTAATATCTGCCCTAATCTTTATTATTTCTTCCCGTCTACTGATTTTTGGTTTGCCTTGTTCTTCTTTTTCCAAGGCTTTAAGGTGAAGCATTAGGTCGTTTACTTGCGACCTTTCTAATTTCTTAATACAGGCACTTAAGTCTACCTCTTAGAATGGCCTTCATTGTGTCCCAGAGATTTTGGTATGTTATGTTCTCATTATTGTTTGACTCTATAATTTTTTTAATTTCCCTCTTGATTTCTTCATTGACCCATTCATCATTTAGTAGTGTATTATTTAGTTTCCATGATTTTGTGTATGCTCTATAACCTTTCTTGCTACTCATTTGTAGTTTAATTCCATTGTGGTCAGATAGAATGCAAGGAATTATTTCAATTTTTCTTAATTTGTTAATATTTGCTTTGTGTCCTAATATATGGTCTATTTTAGAGAATGTTCCATGTGCTGCTGAAAAGAATGTATATTCTGCAGCATTTGGATGAAATGTCCTGTATATATCTGTTAGGTCCATTCCTTCTATGACCTCATTTAATCCAGATGCCTCTCTGTTTATTTTTTTCCCAGGATGACCTGTCAATTGATGAGAATGGAGTGTTAAAGTTACCCACCACCACTGTGTTTGGTGTTATCTGTGACCTTAGTTCTAACAGTGTTTGTTTGATGAATTTGGGAGCCCCCATGTTAGGTGCATATATGTTTAGGATTGTAATGTCCTCCTGTTGAAGTGTGCCCTTAATCAATATAAAGTGACCTTCCTTATCTTTCTTGACCAAGGTTGGACTGAAGTCTACCTTGTCAGATATTAGTATAGCAACCCCTGCTTGTTTTCTAGGCCCATTTGCTTGAAACACCATTTTCCAACCTTTCACCCTAAGATAATGTCTATCCTTTGTAGAAAGATGAGTTTCTTGGAGACAACAAATTGTGGGATCCTGCTTTTTAACCCAGTCTGAAAACCTATGTCTTTTTGTTGGGGCATTGAAGCCATTGATATTAAGAGATATTATTTAAAGGTGTGTATTTTTGATTGCCATTTTTTTGGGTGTGTATATGGTTCCGATTCTACCTTTGCTTTCTTGTGTTAACTAGTATTTGAGTATTGCTTGTTTTTTCCTGGTTCCTTATGTGAGTGCTTTTCCTTTTCTTCAGCATGGAGTATCCTATCCAGTATTTTCTGTAGAGCTGGTTTTGTCTTCAAATACTCCTTTAGCCTGTTTTTGTCATGGAATGTCCTTATTTCTCCATCTATTTGAATGGATAGCTTTGCAGGATAAAGTAACCTTGCTTGACAGTTGTTATCTTTCAGAAATCGGGATACATCACTCCAAGCCCTTCTGGCTTTTAAAGTTTGTTTTGAATAATCTGCTATAATGCTGATGGGCTTGCCTTTGTAGGTAACTTGATTTTTTCTCTAACTATTTTCAGTATTTTTTCCTTGGTTTGTGTGTTTGGTAGTTTGATTATAATATGACAAGAAGAGGGTCTTTCCAGGCTTTGTCTGGCTGGGGTTCTAAAGGCTTCCTATATCTGCATTGGCACCTCTTTCCCAATTTGGGGGAAGTTTTCTTCTATGATTTTGTTGAAGACGCCTTCTATGCCTTTGGAGTGGAATTCTTCTCCTTCTACTATGCCCTGAATTCTTATATTGGATCTTTTCATAGTGTCCCGAAAGTCTTGAAATTCCCACTCATACTTTTCTATGTTTGTCTTTGTCTTTGTTGGACTGTTTTAGATCTGCCACCTGGTCTTCTAGCTTAGATATTCTGTCTTCTCCTTCATCCATTCTACTGTTGAGATTTTCTACAGAGTTTTTTTATTTCATTAACTGTGTTCTTCATTGCTAGTAATTCTGACTGTTTTTTCTTTATTATTTCTATTTTCTTATTTATGTCTTGTATTGCCTTCTTTATTTCATTAAATTCGTGTCCTACATTTTCTTTGATTTCCTCTTTGATTCCATTGATTTCCTTTTTGATTTCTTCTTTGATTCCTTTGATTTGTTCTTTGACTTCTTTGAACATGTTTACAATCATTGTTTTGAAATCTTTCTCAGGCATTTCCTCTAACTCGTTCTCACTGGAGGTCATTTCTGATGCATTAATACTGTTAGGTAGATTTATATTGTCTTATTTTTTAGTGTTTCTTGTGTTATAGTTTATATATTTTTGCATCTTGGATTAAGTTAATGCTTGGATTTTCTAGTTCGCTGGGTATTCTTAGCTGTATCAATTGATCTAATGTTATATATCTTCAGGGTAGGAGCTCAAGGTGTTAGGTGTGGCTCTTAAGACTCTCAGAGTATCTACAATGGTGTTCCTAGGGGTTAAGTTTCCCTGTTATGGGAGTATTCAAGTAGGCTGAGTGGATTAAAATACAGGTAGATTCTAAAATTTAACTAAACACTGTACACATTCAATCAAAAACAGCACTGAGTATTTATGCATGAGTAGTTATTATAACAACCAGATCCTCTATCAGCAAAGATGTTAAGATTTCTGGTCTGTTGAAGGATCCAATTCAGCTTTTGTCCAAGTAAAGAAACTTCTCTGGTGCAATCCCAGTTACCTATTTGGATGATTTTGGTCTCAGTCAAGTTGCTGGCTGTGTCACTGGGCTGCTGTTCTGATTTCTGGAGCTGGGCACTGGCTTTTCCTATGGGGAAAACAGAGCCTGGCAACTGTAGCCCTGCAGATCAGCACCCCCGCTTCTGGAACTGCCACTGCTGCTCCTGAAGCTGTCACTACTGGATTTGTCGCTGCTGCTGCTAAAGCTGCCATTACTGGGTCTGTCACCTATGCTGGATACACTGCTGATGCTGATTCTTTAGCTGCCACTGCTGGATTCTCCACTGCTGCTGCTTGATCTGCGACTTCTGCCTCTGAAGCTGCTGCTGCTGGATCTGCCACTGCTGGGGCCACTGCTGGTGCCAGAGCCGCTCCTGTCGCTGCAGAACAATGCTCTTGCTTAGGTCCCATTGTTGTCTCAAGTTGGTGTGGCTGGGTCCCAGGACTGCTGCTCTGTTCACTGGAGCTGGGCACAGGTGATGGGGGTGGGGGGAGGGAGCTGATGCTGCTCTGGTTCTCTCGCTGTTCTACGTGTTCTTCTACCTTGTGATCTGCTCCTCCATTGCTCACTGCCACTCTCCCTTCACGTTTCTTGAGTTGCAGAGCTCGGGTGTGAGTGGAAGCTCCCCTCACCTGGATTTTCCTGAGGCTGGAGCCCAGCCTGGAGGCTTTCAGTTGCGCTGCTGCCGCCGCGGTCAGCGGTCCTGCCTCGGTCGCTTTTGCTGGCCTGTGTGGGTTCTGGATCTCTTCTACTTCTCCACTGCCATTTCAATTTCCTATACACCTCACTTTTTAGTAAAAGTGTGTATTTTGCTGAGTTTTTTCGGTCTTTTTCCCCCCTAGGCTGTTTTGGCATGGTACCTAAGCTGCCATCTTAACCGGAAGTCCTCCAATCTTATTTTTCAATGCTTGCTAACATTTCCTGAGCTATAGGTTTTCTATTAAGAAAGTGATAGCTTATGCCTAGATCTTGAAGTGCTTTTACGTTTATTTTCCTTTTATTAATTTGAAATTTTAAAGCTTTGAGTTAAGGTCTTTGATGCATTTTGACTGCATTTTTTGTACAGGATGAGAAATGATATGGATCTAATATTAGTCTAGGTTTTCCAGGACCACTTCTCAGAAGAGGTGTCCTCTATGTGCTCCTGAGCCTCTGTGGAGAATCGTATGGCTATGATTGAATGGACTTAGGTCTGCATCTTCCATTCCCTTACATTATATGTCTTCCTCTATGAAATGACCTAGGTGATTTTTGTTCCTATGGTCTGTACTTTAGTGTTAAGTTAAGAATTGTGACACTTCCAAATATTACAATATTTACTCATGGTTACTTTAGGTATTTGGTGTCTTTTCTGTTTCCATTTGGATTTTGAGATTTAACTGTTTTGGAAAAATAATATCATTGGAAATTTAATGGAAATTGCATTGTATATCTAGATTGATTTCATTGATAAGGCCTTTTGAACAACATCTTTGCCATAACCACAAAAAGGTAATCTGATGTGCTATTGGAATTCAAAAGATTATATAACTATGCCTTTAGACATTATTTCATATGGGCACTTATTTTTATGAAGTTATTTTAGGTTGGTGCTCTTTGAAGAATGCTTCCCAGTTGTAAAGAAGGACATATGTACCAGCATTACCTTTTTCTCTGCTAATTTTCTGACATTAGATCATCATTAAGGATTTTATTTCAATCCCTGACAATGCTACTTAAGAATTGTGCTTGTGTGGTTACATGGGAAGTATTAAAAGTCAATAAAGGGATAGTAATGTGATAATATTCAAAGTATATTATGCACTGTTTATTTGAAATTTTACTATTTATATTTCATGGAAACTACATTTCTTTTCTAAACTATTTCAAGGTATGTTTTCAAATAAAGATTCCACAAGGAAGTTTGTATAAGCTAGAGCCAAACCATTTAATTATAAAACCAATGAAGTGAAACATATTAGAAGTAAATTGGTATATTTTAGATACTTAGGCTTTTACATTATTCATTTTTATAGATTTCACTGTAATTATTTTATGTTGCATATATTTGCATAAATCAACTACTCAATACTAGCTGGACACCAAAATTTCAGGAATGTTTCTAAACATTGAATAAGTCTAAAATATCATGGTGAAATAAAACAGAAATCTACTGTGGCTTTCTTATTTTATGTTCATATGCTGATACATTGATGAGACATCATGTAAAACAAAGTATTCTTTCTCATCCAATCATCATGTTTTTCTAGCATTTTATTTTTAATTTTTTTTAATTTATTAACTTTTTATTAATTAGTTTTGTACTCAGTGAATACAGTCAAGTTGGTACCATTGTTAGGCTCATCCATGTACTACCCCTCCCCCTGACCCCTCCTTGTTGAGGTATATGGGTCATGCATTGTAGAGTTAGCCCAGAGTTATGGGTAGGAGAAATGTCTCTGCATATCATGATGCAACATGTGGCTCTGACATTCCTTTAGCCCCCTCTTCTGCAAAATTTCCCTGATCCATGTTGGGTTCATTTTTGGTCTACTTCAGTGATGAGGTGATGGGGGCCTCTGGCTCTCTGGATATCTGATGTGATAGGAGTTGATTGTACTCTGTATTGATCTCCTTCACCCTTGTGCTGGTACCCATTTCACCAAGAGAACAGCACCTTTGCTTGTTTTCCCCATTGTTCTTAATTTCAGCTGGGGCCCTTTTGAGGTATGATGGGGTGGTTCTTTCCTTAGTATCTGCATCTATCTGAAAAAGAGTATCAGATTCTCCAACAGAGAGTAAAGTTAGCACCAGACAAATGGGATAATCCTTATTTTTTTTTTTTTTATAGAGAATTTAATAGATATAGGCCCTCTTGTAGGCCACAATTGGTGGTAGCTTGATCATGGAGAGCAGGCTTATGTTTGGATATATTTCTGACTTGTTTCCCAGATCCAGTTATGTGACCCATACCACTGAGGGGATCAGTTAGCCAAATCAAGAGCAGTTGGTTTCCCACCATGGTTGTGCACCACTATTGCACTTGTGTTAGCATCACAGCAGGTTATTTGCTGCTAAGTAGGTTAGTCCATGAGTTGCTTGGACATATACTGGTCATTTTCTCCCAGTCACCCATGTAGCACCTTCTGGTACTAGACACGTTGTCTGGGAACTGACTCTCTTCCCGCTTCCAGCTATGCCATTCCATTCCATTTAACTTGTCAACTGCATATGGTGTCTTCAGCAGTAGGGTCTTACCACTAACCTTTGGTGAGTCATCAAGTACTCTGACAGAAATCTGTCCTTCTTTTAGGAAACCTTATAGGTCTCTCTGATCAAAAGCTCATTGTGGATGATAGCCACATGCTGGTATTGTTACAGGTCAGTGCCCACTAAGAAAAGGAAGAAAAAGATAACTAATATAAAAGAGTTAGAGAGAAGAGAGACTGAAAGTGAGAGGGAGAGAAGCTATAGAAGATTAAGGCCAGTCTTTATCATATCCTATCCAGTGTCTTATGGCTCAGGTGTTCTCTCTAAGGGCCTGGTGTTTTTAATTTATCTATTAGTAACTAGAAACATAATGGTCACTAATGAAATCTATAGTTCAAATTCATTTATTGGCCTTTTGTCTAATAAAATATATATCAAAATATGATCTTAAGTTTACTCTTACCCTTAAGTGGATTTATTCAAACAAAGAATACTACTTAGCAAAAAGTCATTTCATTACTTGGGTATACTACTCCCAAAATTACTAAAAGAAAAATAAATGTGAAAGAATTTCAAGGTCTAGGAATAAGCCACCACTTTCTTAATAGAAAACCTATAGCTCAGGAAATAATAGCAAGTGTTGAAAAATAAGATTTTATCTAACTCAAAAGCCTCTGCATAGAAGTAGGAGCAATTATTGCTGTGAAGACATGTCCTACAGAATAGAAAATCATCAGTTATTCTGCTGAAAATATACTAACATTGAGAATATAAGAAAAGTTATTCAAAAGAGGAAATAATAATTTGCTAGAAAACCTAATTTGTTGTTTTATAGACTCTGTGAAGAAATTCACTACAAAAGATCATCATTTAGGTCACAGAACTTTGTTTATTTCTTAGAACATGAGGAATTTATTCATTCCTCTCTCTAATAGTTTGCAAAATAATATCTTAAGTTCTAAATTCTACTCATTCTAGCCACCTTAATTTTCATAAAGGTTATGGACAAGGAAAAAATCCTATGTACTAGAGAGATTTAGGTCACTGAGATGAACTTCCAAACCAGGAGCAGTTATGGAGAAAGGAATATTTTTTGAAGCTTACAGATCTAGGGGAAGTTCTATAATGGCAAAGGAAGCTGCCCACTTTTACAGGTTCAAGAAAAGAGACAAAAAGCCATCACCCAAAGCCAAAAGCTACACTAACACCACCAAAAAGCAAGCAAGCACATTTTAGGAACTCTAGGCAGATCTCAAGCACTCTGTGTATGTTTAGACTGGAATTCCAGGTCTACCCCATACCTTATGTATGGCTGGACCATGATATCTCCTTAAGTGACACCTCTTCCAGCCAGATGGCTGTAGATCTAATTCATAGATTTTAATAAAATCCTGAATATATTGGGAGCCATCCACTCAAACTATCACACAAGGTAATGAAGGGCTGACTGTGATAATGATAATGAAGGCATGAATGTGATACACTATGTAAATAACACACACACACACACACACACACACGTATATTATAAAAAGTAAAACAATAAAAACTCATATTGGTTCACTCAACACTGAAAGAGGATAGGAGCAAAGAACTTTTTGTTGTTGTTGTTTAATAGGTAATCAGCCAAGGACATACCCAAGGAAATGCCAGTTTGCCTGCCCTGGCGCAACTAGAGCCCGTGTGTCTGACCAAGTGTCATCCACGATGGGTGCAAGCAACAACTCTAGCAAGATTACTGCTTCCACAAGCACTCCTGTGAGCTGACTCTTCCTGAGTCAGCCTCTTGAGCTCACTAACCAGTCAGGTCTCTTTCTTACACACCTAAGTTTGATGACAAAGCATATCCTAATTGGATGTTGTATCCATAAATGGGCCTGCAACAAGTGTGGAAACCTCTCTGTTTTTCTCCTTGCCTCATGGTCCTAGTTTCTTAGCTCCTTTGGTAAGTTGTTTCTCCAGGAGAAGGGTGAAAGGAATCTCCTCTATCTCTCCTCCCCATTCCCAGCTTGGGGAATTTCTTCTTACTTGGGCATTTCCCTGCTTGCTCTCCATGTGTGCTTTCATGTGGATGCTGTCTTGCTTTGTTATGTACATTATCTCTCAAAGCTCTGAGCCCTGTTTTATCTCCATTAGTCTTCTCTGACCCCTTGTGAGAGAAGTATGTTTCGGCTTGTACTTTTCTGCTTTGCTTTCTGTGTGTGTGTGTGTGTGTGTGTGTGTGTGTGTGTGTGTGTGTGTGTGTCTTCTCCACAGACTTTCTTTCTAGAGATCTGATGGAAACTTCTATCTCTCTATCCTCCTTCCCAGGCATACTGAGAAGTGATAGAATTTCTTTTGGCTACCTCTCCCTAAAATAAATAAATCACAATCCATAATTTACCCTTCTCTAAGTCTGCATTATTCAGTTCTTTATTAACTTAATGAAGGAATCAAAAGCTGGGGGTCCATGGGTCTGAGGTATCCTGAAGCTTTCTAAAATTCTCATTCCTTCCTAGATTTCAAAAATCTCACATCAATACTAGTTGGTAGAGTCTGAGTTACTTTGTCTTTAGCAACATTGCTGAGATAATTTTGAACATTTGCCTATCACTTAGTTGTGTTGTACATTTGGCCATATCACACAATTCACTAATGAAGTTTTTACAGTTCAAAGAAAGGGGCTGTAGTTAAGCACTTGCTTGTGAGGCCAAAGGACCCCAGCTGGAGGCTCAGTTCCCTAGTACAACTTAAGCCAGATGCACAATGTGGTGCATGCATCTGTAGTTAGTTTGCAGTGGCTGGAGGCTCTGGTGCGCCCATTCTCTCTTGGTCTATTTGTGGCTCTCAAAAATAAATAAATAAATAAAAATAAAACAAAAATTTTAAAGGAAAGTTCAAAGAAAGTGTTATGTTTGGTACAATGTTTATATGTAACATTATGTCAGTGACCTAATAGTTTATTCATTGGTTAAGAGTGGAGTAATGTTAAATCTAACTAAATAAAGTTACTTTATTTTCTATCATGTTCATTTTGCTTATTAATTAAATTTTGCTTATTAAATAAATTTTGCTTTATGTACATTATACAAACATATCCAAGAATGAACCTATATGAATAGAATATATTGCAAATATAATAGACACACAAATATATATGAACTTGTAGAAAGCAAGAATATCTTCAGGTAGTCACCCTGTCAGTGAGCTCTCATGAAAGCTATTCAGTAAATATGCCAATATTATAAGTGCAAACTACTTTGTAAAGAATATTAATAAAGCCATTATCACTAAAGACAAATTGCATTCTAAAAAATGAGTCCATATATTAAATTTATTTTCTTGACATATATTTTCAAATTATGATAAACTGAAAAAGAAAAATGCACATTTAGGCCTACACACTGTTTTCTAGTCTCTTCATCCTAAAAATACAATTTGCTAAAAATGAAAGGGAAAATTTCTTATTAATCTTCAAACGGATTAGAGTTGATGGAAAATTAATTTTGAGCATATTCTTGAAGTAATAGACAATAATTATAGCCAAGTGATGGATAAAATATTTATACATTTAATTCATAGGAAAGGTTAATTGTATTGCTCTGTTAGCATGGCCTATTTGAATGCTGAAATGCTTACAAGGAAAGGATTTCTCAGAACACAGCCAGAGAATGGATTTCCCTCTAGCTCTTTATTCCTTAAATTTTTGTGCTCAATGAAGCAACCAGAGATATTGCACATATTTATGGTAAATGTTCTCACCATTACGGAGGTCTAAACCTAAAAGATCAAGAGACAAAAGTTCAATAAGGAATGAATTTCTGATATTGGTGTCTGAATCCAAAATAATGGCTGTGGCTTTCTTGTTAAAATATCATAAGCTATCTGACAACTGAATCCACTGTGATAGTGCCTTGGCTCTCTAACATTACTTTTCCCATATTATTTTGATGATCCTACTTTAGTCAATATTTTAATTATTTTATAACCTTTATTTTTCTCCTTTTCTCTTTTTGTCATATTTTTCTCCTTTCCTTTCCCTTCTCTTCTCTTCCTTCCCTTTCCCTTAACCATGGATAGCCACACACTTGATATGCAGATGAGGCTGGCCTTGAACTCCTCTTTCTGCTGTTTGGGACTGCAAGCATAGACTATCATGCACAACAATAATCATATTTCATTTCTTTAAAAAAGATCAAATCTTTGGCAAAAATGAGGAATATTGCTATAAAAGTAATTTAGAAGAATGTGTATTATGTAAGAGCTTCTAAAATGTAAACATATTGTTGACCCTGATATAATGAACAAATGAACATGGAATATAAATGTATATATATACATATATATATATATATATATATATATATATATATATACATGCATGTGTGTGCATATATGTTTATATGATGAATGTATATATGTGTATACATGTATTAATATATATGATGTGGATATATATTATAGTACTTATATGTATATAATAATACTTATATAGTATTATCATGCTCATTATATGCATGTACAATGTGCAAAGTGCCATGTATATTTGAGATGATTTTGTTTTCTTGTTGATTAACCTCCCTATTTAATTCTGAAAATGATATAGTATTAAAAGTCTTTGTCACTGATCCTTTGAACATGCATGAATCTAATATAGGGATAAAAATACTGTTAATTTACTGTTTTTGTAAACTATGAATCTATCTCTCTTTAAATTTGAAATGATCATTTTTCTACTGAGACATTATGGGTGTAGATGAACTGATCAATATTACTATGATTATATATCAAATTAAAATAGCAACAAAATATTCATGAAAATTACTATTTTAATTACTGCAATCTTCACCCATGAATATATTCATTGAAATGAAAATATGAGAAATAAAACATAGAGTGAAACTCACAAATTTATTCATTTGTTGGGCTTAACTAAACAATTATTCCCTTTAGATCTGAATTTCTTCTTGGTTGAATATGAAGTGAGAAAAAAAAAAACTTATTGGTCTCTTAATAATTGCACCTTTCTGCTGACACTTTATTTTATTTTTTTTTTTAAAAATTATTTGAAAGAGAGGAAGACAGAGAGAATGGGTGTGCCAGGGCCTTCAGCCACTGTACTCAAACTCCAGCCTCATGCACCACCTTTTGCATCTGGCTTACATGGGTCCTGGGGAATCAAACCTTAGCCCTTTGGCTTTATGGGCAAACACATTAGCTTAGCTGCTATGCCACTTCTCCAGGCCCTTTCTTCTTTAATTTTTTTTTTTTTTTTTGTTGTTGTTGTTGTTTGTTTTTCTAGCTAGGGTCTCACTCTGACCTGGAATTCACTATGGAGTCTGAGTGTGGCTTTGAACTCACAGCGATCCTCCTACCTCTGCCTCCTGAGTGCTGGGATTAAAGGTGTGTGCCACCACGCCCTGCTTAATTTATTTTTTTTTAAATTTATGAACAAAAGCACACATGAGAGAGAGAGCGAGCGAGAGAGAGGGAATCAGCGCACCAGGACCTCCAGACACTGTCATAGAACTCCAGACGTGTGTGTCACCTTGTGCATCTGGCTTACGTGGGATCTGGACAGTTGAAAATGCACCCTTAGGCTTTGAGGGACAGCGCCTTAACCACTAAGCCATCTTTCCAGTCCTCTACTGACACTTTCTAAGTGATGTGCCTATAAATAAAATACTAAAAGTATATGATCATAGTCGTTATCTTCTTGTTGCTGCAGCAAAATACCTAACCAGTTGCTTAAAGAATGAAAGCGTTTAGTTCCAGATTGTAGTTTGCACTGTAAGTGTCATCATAGCAGGGAAAACAAGGCAGATTCTGACAGCAGTACCTTCTCAACTATATATCAGCAGAGAGCAAATCCACATAATGATATTAGTGCCCCAAATGGGGCTGGGCTTTAAGGCCATAAGGTATGTTCCCAGTGACACGCCTCCTCCAACAGGCTCCACCTATCAAAGGTTTCAGAAACATACCAAACTGTACTACCAGCTGAATATTAAGTATATTATAGTGTAATAAGTATAAGGCTTAATCATGAACACATGAGGCCAGGAGGACAGTTTACATTCAAACCACTACAATGATCATTTTCTTATTTTTTAATCATATTAAATTTATTTATTTACTTATTTGAGAGAGAGAGAGAGAGATAGAGAGAGAGAAAAATGGGCACTCCAGGGCCTCCAGCAACTGCAAACAAACTCCAGATGATTGCCCCATCTTGTGCAATTGGATTACATGGCATTCTGTTCAGGTTCACTTTGCTGGCAGAAAACACCTGACCAAGAGCAGCTTGTGAGGAGAAAAGGATTGATTTGGGGTTATAGACTTGAGGGGAAACTCTATGATGGTAGAATAAACAATGACATGAGAAGAAGGTAGATGTCACCTCCTGGGCAACATCAAATGAACAACAGCAACAGGAGGGAATCTGGCTATTACACCAATAACCTCACCCCCAACAATACACTGCATCCGGAGTACAATTGTAGTGGCTAATGGCCCTGACATGCCCATTTTCTCCTTCAAATAAATAGGTAATGCATAAATACACAAATAAATGAAATATTTTTAAATGTTTAATTTTAAGTAATGGAAAGAAAAATAACTGTTCTAAAATGTGCATTGTCTAGATAACAGACTCTAATTGCTTAACGATTTCTATATGAAAACATTTTATCAGTGGAGACTTAAAGAAGTCTCTTAATACTATAAACTATCCAAAAAAATCAGATTTTTTTCACAATGAAGTTTTTCCCAAAGGTCTTACAGACTTAAGCTTATTAATTAATGACTTAAAGATTGTAATTTCAAGCCAGACATTTTGTAGCAGGCCTTTAAACCCAGCACTCAAGAGGCAGAGGTAGAAGAATCATTGTGAGTTCGAGGCCACCTTGAGACTACATAGTGAATTCCAGGTCAGCCTGGGCCACAGTGAGACCCTACCTCATAAAACCAAAAACAAATAAACAGAAAAAAAATATTGTAATTTCCATATAAAACTTTATCAGTTTGGGCTGGAGAGATGGCTTAGCAGTTAAGCGCTTGCCTGTGAAGCCTAAGGACCACGGTTCGAGGCTCGGTTCCCCAGGTCCCACGTTAGCCAGATGCACAAGGGGGCGCACGCATCTGGAGTTCGTTTGCAGAGGCTGGAAGATCTGGTGCGCCCATTCTCTCTCTCTCCCTCTATTTGTCTTTCTCTCTGTGTTTGATGCTCTCAAATAAATAAATAATTAATTAAATAAATTTATCAGTTAAAATTTTTAGTTAAGATGTAATTTTAATTTAAACTACTTAAAACTAATAGCTATAGAGTTATAGTTTCATTATGAAGATAAGAACCTTTATAGAATAAACATACACAAATGCTGACTTAGTGTGTGCAATAAGGTACCTCCAGCCAAGAAAAGAAAATACCTGTCAATATCACATTTCATATTCTTGCGATTTCATCAATTGGTAAAGTACACTCTTAACTTTTTGTTTACCTTTGAAAAGAAAAATGTACAGCTCAAACATGTGAGAATGGAGTAAAAGAACCTACATAGCCCATGTGTGGCCCCTCCCTCTCACTACTTACATTTTTCCTTTCAATTTATTGCATGTTCTAATTTTTCTTGTTTTGTTTGCATTGATTTGCATGTGATGGGAAATCATCGCATATATATTTCAGTAACAAAGTATCACACAGCTTCATATGCATATGAATATATTTTTAATAGCAGTGATATTGTTATTGGTAGCTTTTTGACTATATATGAGGTTCTGGATGCTTTTTTAAAGATAAATAATTGCTTTAATATCAATATATGCTTTTCTGCAGTTTAATATCTTTTTCAAATAATCACATTTTATGATGATGCTTAAGATTAAATAGCTCTATAATTTCACAGGTTGGTTGATTACAGGATATGCAATTTAATTGAAATGAGAACTGTGAAAAGAGCTATGAACAAATTCACACATAAATCACATTATTTTCAAGCACAATGTAAAATAATATAATTTACCCCTTTCTAGATGTTTTTTTATGTAGATGAGAGCATCATCTGACCATCTGAGATATTCATAACACTAGTAAAGAAATTACTTGAAATACAAATGATAAATGAAATTTTATTCATACAAAGCATCATATACTGACTTTACTAGGAAATATTATGTTTTATAAAGTTTCTTTACCAGAGGTAATAGGAATACAAGCACCATTGAAATGACCTATTCAGCTATATCTACCTACACATTACAAAATGTATTTTTCAACAGCAATTTTTAGACAGCAGTCAACCTGGTAGTAGCACATAAGCACCGCCATGAGAGCCCTATAAAAGCTAGACAAGACTCAGAAATGCTGACATTTGAAGGCGTTAGAACTATCCAAGCAAGCGGGGATTTCAGGATCAATGCAGCACAGAGAAGGGAGATGCAGGGAGGCGAGCATGATGTTCTCAGCTGGATATTTTTTCTCTCTCTTGAGACACCTGCTGTTTTTTAATTGGAATTCACTGTCCAGATCACACACACAAAAGAAATGACCATGAGAACACCATCATGTAGCTGGGCAATCACAAGATCGGGGCACTGAAGGGACCCTCAATTGCAGGGTCAGGATGGAAGAAACCTCTCACCGGTGAAAAGGCCTTGCTGATTTAATTTTATCCTGAAGCATGTTGTCATTTTTTCAGCTGGCCAATAGGCTAAAAAAAAAAATCTGATAGCTCAGAAAATAAGCTAAGCAAGAGTTCTATTTCTGGATACGATGGAGCTTGCAGTAAACCTGCATTACTATAGAAAGAATCAAAATGTCTGGAATAACAAATGTGACATGCTTAAAAACGACCCTCACTCCAGTAAAACAAATATTTTAAAATATTGAGATAGAATAGAGAGATAGAGAGGAGGATAGATATAAATTGAAGACTGGAGATAGTACTGAGTGAGAGATAAACAGAAGGAGGGAGAAAAAGTGAGGTGAGAGGGATGGAGGGTAGAGAGGAGTGAAGTGAAAGACTAAATCTTAATAGTAATTGGAACTGTAGCAGCCCATGGCATTTGAACCACATTATGATCCAATCTCCTTATACAATCATGACAGAAGCTTACTCCTAACCCCTTGTCAAAGTTAGTGTTTTAATGGTAAATAGTGCAGAACATGGGGAATTTCTCATGGCTTCCCCAGATTAATTGTATAGAACTATTCTAGTCAGGCATGCTCCACAGGCCTCTGTGTCTTTTCTTCCCTAAATATATTAGAAGTCATTAGAACTTTACCCTAGGTCTTGAAGTCAAAGAACTGTGGCTGCTAAAAACAGGGACAAAAAAGCTTCATTCTTATCAATTTCACTCAAGACTTGTCTCCTTATTAAGGCCGTTAAAATCAAACCAGTAAGTAATAACAATATTCAATGGTACTTTGGATAGAAAAAGAGGCAAACTATGTCAGTTTATGAATGCTATAATGCAGACAAATTTAAATAATCCCCGTGCACAAAAATTATTAAAATTTATACTTTATTTCCATTACTTTACATGATAAATGAACTAAATACATTTTCACTGTATATCAATATAAAATTAAGGCTCACAAAGAATTCAGAAAATAATTTCATTTGCAATATAATAAAAAACAATAAAATATTTAGAAATAAGTTTATTAAAATATGAAGAATCCAATCCAACTCAGTGAAAATTAGATGGGATAGAAATGACCCCCCTTCTCTCCGTGACATTTGTAAACTGTGGGTACAACAGGCCACAGGTGGATTGGTGTGGACTGGCAGGCTTCCGGAAAACCCAGATTCCAAATCCATTTTGTTGTGGTGGTGGTTGTTTATTTTGTTGTTGTTGTTGTTTTGAGGTAGGGTCTTGCTGGAAGTCACGATATGGTCTCAGAATAGCCTCAGACTAACTTACTGCCATCCTCCTAACTGTACCTCCTGAGTGCTGGGATTCAGGCCTGCTCCACCCGGCTTCCTATATTTTTTTTTTTTTTTTTGAAAGAGAGACAGTCCATCACTGTCTACTGCTTTTACGTAGAGAAATAGGAACTCTCACTGTGCTCCAAGCTTGGCCACTTTTGAAAAAACTGGACCTGCTTCTAAATGGCAGTCACTACAGGGTCTAGAAAATAGTGGCATGGAAACTTTTGCATTATGTCAGGTTCATTGAATTTTATGATTGGTCTTTATGATTTTATCTTATTTGCAAGAACCAATAAAGACCCATCTGTGTCTATATGAGCCCCTGCACTAAGTTCTTCAAATCACAGTTGAGCTGAAGATAGAAGACTGCACAGGAGACCTTTTGGAAGCAATAACCCTTCCTGCTCTGGCCTTGGGGAAAGCCACCCTTCCCCCACAGGGGAATGATTTCTGCACTTACCTAGGGGCAAGTCAACTAATCATAGCTTTGGTGCCCCCTACTCAGAGTCCTGTTTCAGCAGGACTCCTCTTGGCTGGTCTCAAGGACCCTACACTTTAACATTTAGTATGAGGCTTATGAAGAGTTGGAGGTATGACCCCCTTTGTCCTTCTGGTTGCTAAACTGGCAGCCACCGAGGGTCCAGTTTTTATTCAAGTTGTAGTTATGTCCAGTGTGAATAAACTCTTGTATGTTCACCTTTGCTGTCTGTCATTGAAATTCATTCCTTGGATGAGTAGAAAAGGACACTAAGAAAAAAAAAAAAACAGCTGTTTCAAGAACGCTGTGAAATTAACCATTAATTTCTCTTACAAATTGAAAATTTAATATGATAAAATTACATCAGACTTCCACAAATGACAAAGTCAGAAATCTTGTACATATTAATTTTAAAACCCTCCAGAAAGCTATAATAATCATAGTAGTGTCATGATTTGATAAAGATCAACATATAGATCAAAGAAATATATATATATATACACACACATATACACACACACACACACAAATATATATATATATTTGGTTTTTTGAGGTAGTGTCTCACTCTGGCTCAGGCTGACCTGGAATTCACTATGGAGTCTCAGGGTGGCCTCAAACTCAAGGCAATCCTCCTGCCTCTGCCTCCCGAGTGCTGGGATTAAAGGCGTGCACCACCACGCCTGGCTCAAAGAAATATATTTGATATTCTACGAATAAGCCCTTACCTTTATGCTCAATTGATTTTCAAGAAGATCATCAAGACATTTAATTAACCAAATAGTCTACTCATCAAAAGAAGTGCAGGAGTCTTGATATTCACACAAACATCCTGTATCAAAAATAAATATAATCGGGCTGGAGAGATGGCTTAGCGGTTAAGCGCTTGCCTGTGAAGCCTAAGGACCCTGGTTCAAGGCTCGGTTCCCCAGGTCCCACGTTAGCCAGATGCACAAGGGGGCGCAAGCGTCTGGAGTTCATTTGCAGAGGCTGGAAGCCCTGGCGCACCCATTCTCTCTCTCTCCCTCTCTCTGTCTTTCTCTCTGTGTCTATCGCTCTCAAATAAATAAATAAAAATTTAAAAATAAATAAATAAATAAATATAATCTACAAATGAATAATATACTCAGGTTGACTTTACATTAAGAAATAAATGAATAAATAAATACTTGAAATCAGTAACAAACAAGAAAGAAAAAAAAATTACTTGACTCCCAATTTCAGAGGATTCAATCCATGATTTCTTCTTTTGGTTAAATCTGGGTTGGTGGTTGGAAGAACTGAGTTGCTGGGGATCAATTCCAGAGGAAAGCTGTTAACCTCATGAAATGTAAGAGACAAGAAGAGAGAGAAGAATAGGTCAAAGTCACAATATACCCTTCAAAAATCTCAGTCTCAGTGACTTGCTTCCTCCTCTGAAGTGCAGTCCTTGACTGCTAAGGCTGTCCATATCCGGACAGTGTGGTATGCTGCCGACTGCCCTTTAACACATGGTCCTTTGGGGACATTTGATGTGCAAAACATATAGTTAGATGTTCCTTTGGGGGACATTTCATCATTTCATGTGCTAAATATAAATTTAGAACTAATGTTATTAAGAGGGATACAATGGTCTAAAAGAAATACAAAGATCATGTGAGCAGTGTAGTGTTAAAAGGCTTTGGAGAGTTTATGCAGCAGTGAGAATTGGAGGGGAATAGCCCACAGACATAAATGTAGTGAGGCATGTGCTGGTTACTCTGCTCCTGAGCAGGTGGAGAAGAAGGATCTTCAGAAGTGGCCACTACAGGAGGCTGAGCAGACCAACAGAACTTTGAACTTAAGGTATAAATTGAATTTTTCTTAAAATAAAACCATCAAATAAAGAGTATGTTAAGTGTACCAGGTTAAAAATATAAGCTAAAAATATTCAGAGTATGGAACTGAAATTTTGAAAAATGTCACCAAACATTAGTTTAAGATAAAGTAGAAAGGAAAAAACAAGCTAGATAAGCCAGCGTTCCCAATGAATATTGCCATGAGCTTATAATTTCTAACAAGAGAAAGCAGAAGTAAAACAAATATATAATCTGGAAATGTTTCTTGTCACTGCAAGTATGTAGATAAAATTGAGTTGACCTGTTACACACTGGTGGCTGTTGGGGGAAAGAATAATGCTGTGAGGACAAATATCATTAACTAAAGATTAATTTCATGCAAGCAATTGTCTGGTTTAATTAGAAAGTTATAGTGTTCACCAACAACAGAACTACATTATTTAACAAAATATAAAATCAAGCACAAAGGTAATGGCAGTAAAACAAAACCAGCATAACTTGACAAGGGCATTGAAATGTCTATTTCTAGTAGATTAAATAAGATTTCAAGTAGATTCAAAAGCTTTTACAATTTTTAAAATATGTTATTTTTTATTTATTTATATGAGAGAAATACAGAGGGGAGGGACAAGAAAGAATGGGTGAACCAGAGCCTCCAGCAGTAGCAAATGAACTTCAGAAGCATGTGCCAGCTTGTGAATCTGGCTTACTTGAGTCCTGGGGAATTGAACCTGGGTTCTTTGGCTTCGCAGGCAAGTGCCTTAAGTGCTAAGCCATCTCCCCAGCACTTAGGATGGGTTTTAAAATTCACCAGCAATTACAGTGTTCATGAAATCATGGAAATTTGCATTCATTTCCTCATGATGAGAATAGCTAACACTTTCAATGTTGTTCATATTCAAACTTATGGTAAGGTGAACGAATGTAAAGTTGGAGAGAAGCTATAACAGGTAGGCTTACTATTGGGCTTATAGAAAACCAACATTTACTTCAAGGACAGTGGGAATAAATGCTCATGAGAGCTTTCTTCCTAGATGCAGAATTACAATTTCCCATTATTTCCTCACATGCCAAAAATGAGACTGGCAAGTTGTGTGACTGCTGCTTAGTAAGGACCCTATAGTGGTTAATTTTGTATCACCTTGACTACAACATAGATTCACAGATGGCTGGTAAAATATTATTTTCAGTTTTTTTTTTATAAGGATGCATGGAAGCCTCAGATATCACATAAAGGTGTAGAGATTTCATATTCTCTATGAATTAATACATGTGTTTTCTGCCTTTGACATGAGAGTGCTTGTAATTTGTATCACCACTCTCACTCTCCATATAAATAGAAATATTTATTTCATTAATGAAGACATCTTCTTCACAATGCTTTATGTACCAATTGCCTCATATCCAAATTACCTATATGCTCACATTACAAAATACTCCATATTTATCTTGTCCTCCCCCATGCCAAACCTAGAATTAGCTATTGTTTCAAATATATATATATTTTTAATTCATGAATGTTAGATAAAACAAGCACTGGAATATTAGGGCAGAACATGACACTAAAAATTTCAACAGCAGACATGACTACTTGCTCATGAATAAGCATTCGATGTATTTTTATAGAGGTAATCAATATAGACTTAAAACAATTTAATCATATGTACTAAATATATTTGGAATTATAATTATAAGAAGAAACTTATAAGAGAGGAAAGGAGGGAGGCATGGAAGGAGGAAAGAAGGGAAATAGAGAAAAAAAGAGATTTTGAAAAGTTCTCTTTAGTTATATGTTACTAATTAGCATTCCCCTTTATTCTAAAGAACACATATAAGTTTATATTCATGATGATTGCAAGCTATGCTTCTTCTCTGAATTCAACACTATTGAGTGTTTCCTCTCTTGATACTATTTCATATGTTTAAAAAAGTGTTGATATATTTTATAACATTTGATTTCAATGCAGTATTGCAATATTGTACATGTATAAACGTATTACGCCCTGTGCTTTTAAATGGGTAAAATTCTGTTTCATCCATAAAAATAATCTAGCAACAAGGAAACTGAAGAACACAATAGTAATTACACATGATGATGTAATGCATGCCTATAGTAGGCCACATTCTTCCTATAATCAGCTATCACAATGGGTAGATAAATCAATCTAGGCTACTTCCTGTTTGAGGTTTGTAATAAATATAGATGAAGGTTTATTTTGGTAGCATTTATTACTTGAATTGTGGGCCTCTGGCCAATCATCAGATGTCAGAAGGATTCTAACCTAGACTTTAGCCTGTCAGCTTGCCTATTGCACAATGGCAGGACTTACTATTCAGTGCAAGGCCCAACGTACCCATATGAGTTCTCCCTAAGATTCCTTTCTTTTCTTTTCTACTTAGTCTTTCACAGATAATGCATGCATAACCTTCACTGATGCAATATTTTGTGGATAAATATATTCAAAATGTTTCCTTAGTTGATGGCTCAGAATGTCTATGGACTTATCTCAGATGCTCAAGTAACCCTCAGCAAGCTTCTTCAGCAGCTAACCCCTGTGGCTCTGTCAGAGCTTCACCCTTATCTCCATCCAAATGAGCCATATCTGCTGTCTCCCTCTCAGGAAAAGGCTTGAAGTGCCTAGGAAATGTTTGAACATTACCCTGTCTTGCATTCATTCAGTCTTCAGAACTTTACCTCCTTAGTCCCCCTTACTCTTTTGTTATGGCCACAGTTATTCTTATATGGTCTTTGTGGAAGGCTGTGTTAAGTGTTCAACATTGTGGGAAGAATGTTAATTTGTTTGGACCTTCCATGGATTCTAAACTAACATACCAAATCAACTTCAGGGATTACAAATTTGACAAATTCTATCAGTATTCTTGTAGCCATGATACATTCCATTACCTCCTTATGTTTCATGAGGTATGAATGGTGTGATGAGTCTGTACTCCCGAAAGGTAGACTTGTCAATTTTTGAGTTATAGTTAATTAGTGTCCTTGCCAAGACAGCTCTCAGAAATTTTG
The DNA here is from genome assembly GCF_020740685.1 of Jaculus jaculus. NCBI lineage: Eukaryota > Metazoa > Chordata > Mammalia > Rodentia > Dipodidae > Jaculus > Jaculus jaculus. The sequence continues at coordinate 282,999,212 of NC_059102.1, forward strand.
TTCATGTTGATAAGGTACAAGAGAATTCCATAGTGACTAGCTGAATAAAATCAATTCAGTTTTAAAATGTCAAATGTAGAGATCCCAAAGTATGACTTTAGAACTCTTTTGATTATAAAAACTCATATGTAAATCTTAAAACGATGCATTTTATTTTAAACTTTATAAATAAAATTTATTGCAATGTTCTTCTAAAATACATTTGAGAAACAAAATATTTGTACATGGATGTGGGGGATGGCTCAGTGCGAACATGAGGACTTGAGTTCATATCCCCAACACCTACATAAATGTCAGGCAGGGTTGGTGGTCCACCCATAATCCTCATACTTGGGAAGAAGAGGAGAAAGCTTGATAGTTTGCTGGCTTTGGTTCAAGTGAGAGACCTAGTTTAAATGAATAATGTGGAGGTGATTGAAAAAGACACCTGACAACAACCTCTGTGCTCCACTCCCAAGCTGAAAACAGTTGAGGACTATATGACTAGTTTCCTACATCTTTCCTGACTCCCCCCCTCTCATATTAAGGAGTGTGTTAGGGGTTCTGTGCTATATCATGTCATTTACCCCTACATTATGAGGTATTAAATTAATAGTCTTATTCAGTTAGATGTATAATAATCACCTACAGGTATATAAAGTGACTGAAACCATATGGAAATACCTTTAAGTAAAATATTTAATGTGCTGTGGGCATGACTCTGTATGGGTGTGGGTGGTGTGCACTCATGGACACAAAGGCTAGTAACAAATGCAATGTATTAAGCTTGCTTTGGTGTTTTTCTCATATATGTGGTATATTTAACAAATCACCAATAGGATCTCAGGATAAGATGGCATGCATTCATTCTCAGTATCCACTTTTGTCTCATTTTTCCAGAGATAGAGGTCTATAAGTTCAAAACTCCCATCCTCTACTTCTTTGTGTTTGTATCTGGATGAGTTACATTATAAAGAAAGCAGCATTTGCTTGAGTCAGACACAGAGCTTAAGAACAGGTGTGAGCACCTCTCAATGACATTTTTTCTTCTTTTTTTTTTAATTTATTTGAGAGAAACAGACACAGAGAGAAAGACAGATAGAGGGAGAGAGAGAGAATGGGCGCGCCAGGGCCTCCAGCCTCTGCAAACGAACTCCAGACGCGTGCGCCCCCTTGTGCATCTGGCTAACGTGGGACCTGGGGAACCGAGCCTCGAACCGGGGTCCTTAGGCTTCACAGGAAAGTGCTTAACTGCTAAGCCATCTCTCCAGCCCACATTTTTTCTTCTTATAAGGAAGCCAGCTTCTCAATGCTCCCTCCCTTGTTCAGTTGGCAGTTGATGCTTTGCTCCCAGGGTGAGAGCAGTGACAATGTGCTGATGACTGCAGCAATCCTAGTGGTAAATCTTGATTTTTTCACTTACTCATACAGGATGCCTGTTGATTTTTAAGACTTATACTTCATTGCACTATTTGCTCTATCTGCAGTACCTAGTTTTCTCTTTTCCATAAGTTGTCTATACTAATATACAATGACAGAGAAAGCACAAATGATTAGACATTTTCAAATTTTTAACATACCATGCTTGGCCCTAAAAATACATCCAGTCCCTTCCTCCCTAAGCTTCAATTTGACATAATATGATTCAATTCAAGGAAGTCAGTAATGGTAATGTGTCATGTGTCTTTTTCTGTGGAGGTTGAACAAATCTCTGTTCTTACAAGATAGGCAGCCAACAAAAATCTAAATTAATGATTCCACCCCAGTGAAATATGGTGAACCAATGAGTTCCTGGAGCTCATTATTAGCCAGGCAGAGGAGAGACAAAGAGTGCTAAGTCCTCCCTGGTTTTGAAAAGGTCTGAGTGTATGCAGGTGGCTTGTACAGCAGAAAATGATCACTGTCAACACTCTGCAAGTAAAATTCAGCTAAGAACTACAGACAAAGGCATCTATATAGCCAACAATGTGAGTGACTATAGCAGCTACTGCTGAGTGCCAAATTTGCCAACAGCAGAAATCAACTCTGAGCCCCCAGTATGGTAGTATTCCTTGGGGTGACCAGCCAAGAACCTGGTGGCAGGTTCACTACATTGGACCTCTTCCATCATGGAAAGGGCAGTGTTTTGTCCTTACAGGTATAGATACTTATTCTGGGTATGCTTTTGCCTTTCCTATACATAGTGCTTCTGCCAAAACTACAATCTGTAGCTTACAGAATTCCTTACTCACAGTCATGGCATTCCACACAGCATTGCTTCTGGCCAAAGAATTCACTTCACCACAAAGGAAGTACGGCAGTGGGCTCATGATCATGGAATTCACTGGTCTTACCGTGTTCCCCACCATCCTGAAGCAGCTGGCTTGATAGAACGGTGGAATGGCCTTTTGAAGAAACGGCTACAGCACCAACTAGGTGGCAATAGCTTAGAGGGCTGGGGGAGTGTCCTCCATAAGGCTGCTATGAATCAGCGTCCTATATATGGTACTGTTTCTCTCATAGCCCGGATTCACAAGCCCAGGAAACAAGGGGTGGAAATGGGAATGGTCTCACTTACCATCACCCCAAGTGACACATTAGCTAGATTTTTGCTTCCTGTTCCATTATGAGCTGGGTGTTGTCTGACCCACCAGGCCATAAAGTTGGACATGCACAGCAGCAATCCATCATTAAGTGGAAGTGGTATATACGTGATCGGGCTCGAGCAGGCCCTGAAGGTAAGAGTAAGTTACATGAGGAAGTTGCCCAAATGCCTATGGTTGCTAATCCTGTTGCAATGCCTTCTGTCCCCAAGCATGCACCTATGGCATCATGGGGTGTGCCCTATTATCAACTGACTGAGGAGGAGAGATCTAGGGCATGGTTTACAGATGGTTCAGCACGTTATGCCGGCACTGCCCAGAAGTGGACAGCTGCTGCATTACAGCCCCTTTCTGGGACAACTCTGAAGGACTGTGCTGAAGGGAAGTCTTCACAATGGGCAGAACTTCGGGCAGTGCATATGGTTGTGCATTTTGCTTGGAAGGAAAAATGGCCAGATGTGTGGTTATACACTGACTCATAGGCTGTGGCCAGTGGTTTGGCTGGATGGTCTGGGACTTGGAAGGAGCACAGTTGGAAAATTGGTGAAAAGGACATTTGGGGAAGGTGTATATGGATAGACCTCTCTGAATGGGCAAAGGATATAAGGATACTTGTGTCCTATGTCAGTGCTCATCAGAAGATGACCTCATTGGAGGATGACTTTAATAATAAAGTAGATCAGCTGACCCGTACTGTGGATAGTGGTCAACCTCCTTCCTCAGCCACCCCTGTCATTGCCCAATAGGCCCACGAATAAAGTGGCCATGGTGGCAGAGATGCAGGCTATGCATGGGCCCAACAACATGGACTTCCACTAACTAAGGCTAACCTGGCTATGGCCACTGCTGAGTGCCAAATTTGCCAACAGCAGAGACCAACTCTGAGCCCCCGATATGGTAGTATTCCTTGGGGTGACCAGTCAGCAACCTGGTGGCAGGTTGACTACATTGGACCTCTTCCATCATGGAAAAGGCAGCGTTTTGTTCTTACTGGAATAGACACTTATTCTGGGTATGCATTTGCCTTTCCTGCATGTAGTGCTTCTGTCAAAACTACCATCCATGGGCTTACATTGCCTTATTCACCATCATGGCATTCCACACAGCATTGCTTCTGACCAAGGAACTCACTTCACCACCAAGGAAGTACGGCAGTGGGCTCATGATCATGGAATTCACTGGTCTTACCATGTGCACCACCATCCTGAAGCAGCTGGCTTGATAGAACGGTGGAATGGCCTTTTGAAGAAACAGCTACAGTGCCAACTAGGTGGCAACATCTTGGAGGGCTGGGGGAGCATCCTCCAGCAGGCTGTATATGCTCTAAATCAGTGTCCTATATATGGTACTGTTTCTCCTATAGCCCGGATTCACAGGTCCAGGAATCAAGGGGTGGAAATGGGAATGTGGGAATGGTCCCACTTACCATCACCCCAAGTGACCTGTTAGTTAGATTTTTGCTTCCTGTTTCCATAACCTTATGCTCTGCTGGACTACAAGTCTTGGTCCCAGAGGTGGAAGTGCTTTTTCCAGCAGACACAAAGAACATTCTATTGAACAGGAAGCTAAGACTTCCCCCTGGTCACTTTGGGCTCCTAATGCCCTTGAGTGAACAGGCTGAGAAAGGAGTTACAGTGATTGCAGAGGTGATTGATCCAGATTACCAGGGGGAAATTGGACTGCTCCTCCACAATGGAGGTAAGGAAGAGTATGCCTGGAGTGCAGGAGATCCTTTAGGGTGTCTGTTAGTGTTACCATGTCCTGTTGTCAAAGTCAATGGACAACTGCAACAATCCAACAGAAGTAGTGTGATAAATGGCCCAGATACTTCAGGAATGAAGGTATGGGTTACCCCACCAGGTAAAGAACCAAGACATGCTGTGGTGCTTGCTGAAGGTGGAGGAAATACAGAATGGGTAGTAGAAGAAGGCAGTTACAAATCCCAGCTAAGGCCACATGACCAGTTACAGAAACGAGGACTGTGATTACATTGACTTTGCATGTGTTGCAGTCCGGTTCGCATTGCTGGTAGAAATCACCCAACCAAGAGCAGCTTCTGGGAAAAAGAGGTTTATTTGGCTTACAGGCTCGAGGGGAAGCTCCACGATGGCAAGGGAAAATGATGGCATGAGCAGAGGGTAGACATCACCCCTGGCCAACAGAAGATGGACCACAGCAACAGGAGGGTGTGCCAAACACTGGCATGGGGAAACTGGCTATAAAGCCCATAAGCCCACCCCCAACAATACACTCCCTCCAGGAGGCATTAATTCCCAAATATCCATCAGCTGGGAACCTAGCATTCAGAACACCTAAGTTTATGGGGGACACCTGAATCAAACCACCACATTCCGCCCCTGGCCCCCATAAACTGATATCCATACATGATGTAAAATACAATGCTTTCAGTCTGACTTTAAAAGTCCCCATAGTTTTTAATCAATCTCAATGATGTTCATACATCCCCATAGTTCAAGATCTTTTAACTGAGCCATAATACCAAAATATAACCTCAAAAAACCCAGAATGGCACAGAATAAATATTCACACTGCAAAAGATGGCATTGGGCATAGCAAAGAAACATTCAACCAATACAAGATTTAAAATAACCAGGGCAAACATCAAACTCTATAGCTTCAAGTCCAGCAACTCTAGCCAGTGACAAATCTTCAAGTCCGATAATTCTAACCAGCAACAAGTCTCTGGCATTCCAATTCCGCCCCTCCAGCTAGGCTACTCACAGTCCTGGGAAACTTCATCAGGGCTGGCAGCTCCTCGGCAGCCATCTCATGGTCCCGGCATCTCCACTGGGTCTCCACTGCAATCCATGGTTCATCCTCATGGCCCCATGGGGTCTCTATGCAGGCAACCAGCAAACCTGCTTCACACTGCCCATGGCCATTTCCAAAACACAAGACCGTGTTGCAAACTCAATGACCCTCTTTCCAGCATTTCTTATACTCCACAATACCAGGTAGGGTGCCAATTTGTTAATCCAGGGGGGATTAAAGCAGACTTTGAAGAACAGGACACTCCTTGAGCACTCAGACACCTTCAAAAGAGTTGACATTCTTCTTGTTGCCCTAGCGCAGGTCAGCTAGCCCAGTCTCAAAGGTTGTAATCTCTCAGTTGCAGCTGAACAGGCAGCAGTTCACCCAAAGATTTTCCTTTCTGTGCCATATCCCTCTGCACACACCAGTTCATTTCTACGCAAAGCAACCCTGCACAACTTCTCAGGACACGGGCATAAGAGCAAGCTTCTCTCACAAACTGTTAGCCCAGTCCAAGCAAAGCTCTCTCACCCTCATAAGCCAAAAATCACAGTCCGTAGTTCTTACTGCCTTCAGGTCTTTCAGCTCTGACCAGATTAGTCCATCAGGCTGTACTTACAGTACTGCAAGGCATCTCTTAGGCCAAGATTTCAACTCCTTCCACATTCCTCTTGAAAATCAGCTACAAAAGGCTGAAGCCACATAGTCAGGTGTCCAGCAGCAACCCCACTCCTCGGTACCACTTTACTGTTGCAGTCCGGTTCACATTGCTGGTAGAAATCACCCAACCAAGAGCAGCTTCTAGGAAAAAGAGGTTTATTTGGCTTACAGGCTCGAGGGGAAGCTCCACGATGGCAAGGGAAAATGATGGCATGAGCAGAGGGTGGACATCACCCCCTGGCCAACAGAAGATGGACCACAGCAACAGGAGGGTGTGCCAAACACTGGCATGGGGAAACTGGCTATAAAGCCCATAAGCCCACCCCCAACAATACACTCCCTCCAGGAGGCATTAATTCCCAAATATCCATCAGCTGGGGAGCTAGCATTCAGAACACCTAAGTTTATGGGGGACACCTGAATCAAACCACCACAGCATGTGAAGCTACAAAGGCTGTCAGTTGAGTTTACCTATGCTTTACATGTTGTTAGTGTTGAAAAAAGGATTAAGCTGTGCTATGAGCATAGCATACTGAGGAAACACATGTGTGATAATTTAAGCTGCTAAACTTTTGTAACCTCTTGGTAATAATGATAATACAAGAACCAGATGTTTACTTGTTTTACATATATGAATACAGGACAAGCCTTCTAACAATAATTCTATATAACAAATATAGGGTGATAGGGATTGAGACATTACTATAAGGACACTATAGTAACAAGGGTTACAGGCAAGAAGAAATGATTGAGAAAAATTTGTTGGCAAAAACTTGAGAAATAACACATTTACATAGCTTAAAAATATCTGGAGAAACGTAAATTTTTGTGGTGAGCTCATATGCCCACATATTATTTAACAAGACAGTAGAATATGAAGCTTAATCTCCACTGCTCTTGAGCATGGAGGCCTAGATATTACAATTATTTCTATTCTCGTATATTTGAGGTAATTAATTCTGATGGAATATGATTAAATAGAGCAGCAAGGGCTGGAGTGATTGTTTAGTGGTTAAGGCACATACTGGCAAAGTCAAATGACTCAGCTTTGATTCCCCAGGACCCATATAAACCCTGATGAACGAGGTGGTGCATGTGTCTGGAGTTCATTTTCAGTGGGTGGAGGGCCTGACACACCCATTCACCCTCTCTATCTGCCTCTGACTATTTCCTTCTCCCAAATAAATAAATAAAGAATGAAATAGCAATAGTATCTGTGGAGCTTGATAAAACATCAAAGAAAATCTCACATTAAGATGTATGGAAAAGTTAGTGGGATAAAATTTTACAATGACTTGGTGAGGTTTGGATAAATACTTATACACAGACATAACAATAACTGGAAAATAATGATATCGAAATTATGGTAATAATGTTGTTGGCAAAATCAACTGACAAATTTCTTCACAGATTAGATAATGCCACAAAGGTCCAGAAAGACAAAACTGGACCCAGAGTGGGCATAAAGAGACAGTAGGTGGCATACTGTGGTAGTTTGAATAAATGGTCCCCAAAATATTCAGTGTTTTATTAGTTTATAGTTTGCATCTGCAGCCACCTTGCTGGAGGTGGTGTGGCGTCACTGGGTAGATCTTTGGTGTGGTAGTGGGTTACAGATTTCTATCTAAAGATATGCAAAGTGTGACTAGCTAGAGTTCTTGACATGTACTGTGCTGTGTGGCTTTTGGCTTGTGCTTCTCTACTTGAACCTGTGAAGGCAGGCCAGCTTCTTCTGCCATTATGGGACTTCCCCTGAATCTCTAATCTTCAATTAGTATCCCTTTCTCCGTAACTGTGCCTGGTCTGGAAGTTCATCTTAGTGAACAGGAAGCTGTCTGTTACACATGCCAAAATTAAAACCCACGTAGATTAACAGTAACTTTATGAAATTAGCAAGAGTGACAGAAATATGTTCCTTAAAACCTAACCTATGTGCAAAGCACTTTATTAAAGTATACTAAAATATATCAGAGCCGGGCGTGGTGGCACACGCCTTTAATCCCAGCACCCGGGAGGCAGAGGTAGGAGGATCGCAGAGAGTTCGAGGCCACCCTGAGACTACATAGTGAATTCCAGGTCAGCCTGAGCTAGAGTGAGACCCTACCTCGAAAAACCAAAAAAAAACCATATATATATATATATATATATATATATATATATATATATATATATATATATATATATATCAGAAACATACTATTCAAATAAATGAACATTTAAAGGGATTTATTTATATTTTTGTTTGTTTTAAATTTTGATATTCTTTCTGTTAGATATTAGGGTCTGCATTGGAGGGTAGCTTGAATCTCTGGTATTGTTGTAATAGGGGAGAGAGAGAAGGGAGCAAATAGAGAAAAGTGAAAAAAGAGAAGGGAGATAGAGAGAGATAGAAAGGGGTATGTGTACAAGAGAAAGAGTGAGGGCTGGAGAGATGGCTTAGCGGTTAAGGGCTTGCCTGTGAAGCCTGAGGACCCCCGTTCGAGGCTCGGTTCCCCAGGTCCCACGTTAGCCAGATGCACAAGGGGGCGCACGCGTCTGGAGTTCCTTTGCAGTGGCTGGAAGCCCTGGCGCTCCCATTCTCTCTCTCTCCCTCTATCTGTCTTTCTCTCTGTGTCTGTCGCTCTCAAATAAATAAATAAAAAATGAACCAAAAAAAAAAAAATTAAAAAAAAAAAAAAAGAGAAAGAGTGAGAAGATACAGAGGGCAAGAAGAGAGATGCAAGCACCCAAGGAGCAGGAGATCCTGAACAAGAGCAAGGGTTTGCCAGGAAGTGGGTATTATGTGAAGAGTTAGTATAAACAGTTATCTAAGGAGGTCATACAGTTTTCACTTTTGCAAACTACAAATAATTATGCAAATGAATTCTCACATTTATCTCCTTTGATACACAAATTGTCTGAAATTGTAAGGCCATAATGCAACACCAATTATGCTAAATAAAAATACATAATTTTTTTTATATTAGCAAACTTTTAGAATATTTTAGAGTAAATCCTTTTTAGCATGTATAATTTACATCTTCTCAGTCATATGCATGATTTGCTTAATTGATTTTGTATATTCTTTCAGATTCATGCTTATTTATCTATTCATGTAATGCAAATGATGGCCAGTCCATGCAAAGAGCATTTACACTTTGCCTAGTAGTCTTGAATAAAAATAAGTTCAGAATAGGAGATTAAGCCTTTGAGACATAAACTATAATTCTCCTCACAAAACTTAATCTCTTAGTACAATTTAGAGGTTATAAAGCCAGCTTTAATGCACAGGTGAGTTGTAAATTCATATTTTAATAGACTTAGAATTGTACTTTTAGTATGACTAAATGACTCAACATAAAATTCTAGAGCTATAATATAATAATTAAATAATAATTGAAAATAGAAATTTTGAAAATATAGTGAGTCATGAGTAACCAAATCAGTTTTTTCTTATAACTGCTTCTAGAAAATATTCTCAATGTCAAATGGAACACAAACCTTTTGTACTGATGTAATTAATCTATCTTTCATTAAGAATATATCTAATCTAAAAAAATAATAGAGTTTGGAACATGGTTAGATTTCTTCCTCCCCAAAGCTGGGATTAAAGGCATGTACCACCATGCCCGGCCTTCCATTCCCTTTTACAATAATATGTATGTACATTATCATGAGTAGTGTATAGATGTCCTATTTTTAAATGATATTTTAGATAATTTTTCTCCTAAGAATTACATATTTTGATTTCTTATATTTTTACTTTTGCTATGTTTATTAAAACATCTTCATAATTCAAAGACACAGAGCCACATCTTGTTTTATATTTCATTTTAGTTTGAATATTGGCATAAAAAATACGAGTAATTGAATCTATGCCCGTGACCTGAGCATTTATGCTATGTGGTAATAATATGGACAAAATAACTCAACTTACTTTATACCTTGTTAGTATAAAAGATTTTAATAAAATGTGTTCTATTAATTTGATAATATAATGAGAAATTATGTCAAATCTCTTCCACATTATATATATATATAATATATATCACATATATACATTTTGATAGTAGCATGTACTAAGCATGCAAGACAAAAGCTACCCAAATACTATTATTACTCTAGTTCTTGTTGCCATTCTTCTGAATCTTATTGTTTTATGAATGTAACATAAAATATTACTACATGGATTTAAAAGATTACTTATCAAAGAATGTATTCAACACAATATAAACTATTTTAAAGAAATTTTAAACAATGACAAGAATTTTGGATCTTTTATCAGAAAACATTTCAGTAAGTGCCTATGAATCACCTCATGGCTTGTGATACACTTCTACCAATTATTTTTATGTTAATATGGTATTATCTACTGCTATGGCACAGGGGCCCTTATCAGGAAAGCAATGCCAAAAGATGCATAACAGGTGTATATTCATATGGTGATTTTAAAGTTGGCAAATAAATTTAAAAATTGTAGCAGATAGGCTTGGCCTAAGAAAATTCACTGGATAGAGAAGTGGCAAGTACTACTATACATTTTAATCTTCCATTTCACTTTTTTATCATAAAATTTTTTTTAAGTTTTTGCATACACATGTATTGTATTTTGTCAGGAAAAGACCTTCCGACTCTCTTGTCTTACCCATCCATATATAGTCTGCCTTGTCTTCTGGATGGTTTAATAGTTACTTTCATGTTAATTTTATGGATGTATATAAAATAAAGATCCTGAAAATGAGGAAAAAATATAGTGTTTGCACTTCTGAAATTGACTATTTACTTAATAGAAATATCAGTTTCAATATGGTAAACTTATTGGTCTAGCTATATTTTTTTTTCTTCCTTCTGTTATTTTCTCGGCAACATTTAATTAATCTATAGGTGAAAATGTAGTTTAGCTTTTTATTACATATCAACATATACACAAATATGTGAGTATTTTGTAAGTTTTATCTTATAATATATTATTTATAAATGTGAAAATATATTATCAAAATGTGTAAAAGAACACTTAAGATAGCATTAACATAAAATGATATATAGCTTTTATTATTTTCTGATAACCCACCTACTACATTACTACCCATAATATTGATGTCCTCAATCAATTAAAGGGCTTGAAAATATTAAACATAATGCAAAAAAAAGTCTTTTTTGAAAAAAATGGATTTTTTATTTATTATTAGTATTAAGTACGTCATTATTTACGGTTGGAATATTAAGAAAGCCTTTTAACTCACTGACTGCCTTAGTATATTTTACAATACATTAATGTATTCCATTAATTATACATTATTAAGTATACATTAATGCTTCCATTAATGGTAGGAAAGTATTGCACAATGCAAATCTAGCAAAAATGATCTTAATATATATAGATAACATTACACAGAAATTTGTAGTTTACTAACTCACTTTAAAGAAAACCGTAAGTGGAGATTTAAAATAAAACAAAGACTCTTATGATATCATTGCTTTCATAGTTAGCCTATAAATTCACTGTGGATCTAATAAAATATGACTTTTTTCTGAGGAATAATCTTGAAGTTTCTTCAGAGAAACCATTTAATTCTAAAGGGTTCAGTTTTCTGGGCTGGAGAGATGGCTTAGCGGTTAAGCACTTGCCTGTGAAGCCTAAGGACCCCATTTCGAGGCTCGATTCCCCAGGACCCACGTTAGCCAGATGCACAAGGGGGCGCACGCGTCTGGAGTTCCTTTGCAGTGGCTGGAAGCCCTGGCGCACCCATTCTTCTTTCGCTCTCTGCCTGCCTGCCTGCCCGCCCCCCCCTCCCCCCGTCACTCTCAAATAAATAAATAAAAAAAATTAAAAAATAAAGAGTTCAGTTTTCTAAGTAATATCTCTTAAGCCAAGATAATAATTATTCCCAGATACATCTATTGATCTACATCTGCCATCATTCTCTTCTTAGGGCCTAACGAACTGAGAAGCTAGTGTCAAGCACTCCAGAGCTTGGGAGTCTTCCCTTCCAAGTGAAATGCGTCAACATTGAGAACATTGAGAGAACAGACCTCATGTCTCATTTGTATTATAAGTTTTTAAGGAAGAGATGTCCCAGATTTTCTGTAAAACCCTAAAATTCAAACTGTTCTCATTTAAGCATTCCCCAAGTGACCCCGCCCCCAAACTGCTTTCTGTCCAGTTTCTCCTAGTGGCAGTTTTTTTTCCTCATCGTAAGTTGTCCGAAGGAGTTCTTGTTTTTCGCCTAGCACCGCGCATGAGGCACAGCCACAGTCTGTTGATTCACAAGCGCTTTGGTTTGTCTGCACTTGCATATCTGTTGTACTGATTGGAGCCAGTGTTTGCTAGTTGTCTCTTAAAAATAGCTTGTGTTGAGAGAAAACATAATTCATGCTGTTAATGCTCAGTTTTCTCATGAATTTTTCATGGTGGAATTTTATTTTCAAAGGGAGACGTTGGCTTCTTTGGTATAAGTACAGGAATAATGAAGAGTTCACTTTTGTTTTCAAACATTTGTCCATGTGGTTCACATAGAGCTAATTTTTATACATGTCTCACTAGTCTGAACCTGAAGTCTAATGACATGTGTTGGCCTTGTTAGAATCCAGCCAGTTAGCAGAACTGCTGTATACAGTTATTCTTCACATGAATCAACTAATCACATTCATTTTGGTATCAACCCATATAAATAAATTAGGAAGAGTTATTTAGTTTTCTTCCCAGACTAATAGTGATGTTCAAGTATGATATTTCTTTTAAAGGGTTGCACCTTCAAAACATTTTGGCGAGGTCATTTTCTGCATTTATCATTTTATGCTACTGCCTTTTATAAAGAACTAGTCTGTCTTTGGAACAGAGAAAAAATGCAAAATTCATAATCGTGAAACCTATGACTAACTCAATGCTTTCAGATCTAACGGACTTAAAAATACTGGTACATCAATATTTCACTTATTCCCAGGAAAAAAATCTTTTGTAAAAGGGAGGAGGATTTTTGCATACATTTTTACTCTTTAAATAAAGACACTTATACTATCATTATAACAATTATGTATTTCTTTGTGTTTCTTATAATTTTACATAGAAGAGTTATTTTTTTATTTTTACTCAGATAAAAATATTTGTGCATAAAATGTAAAAATAGTAAATGAAAAAATTAAAACTATTATACAATAAGAAAGACAAACCATATACTATTGTTTCATTTACTTGATAAAAGTGAAGTAGAATTACTACGATACAATTAAATAGAATCTCAGTCACAAACTCCAGTTTCAAGTGTGGTATGACTAAATGAAATATTACATACTATGTGTATTATTATCCTAGGACCTTTAATAATGTACAAAAATTTAAGAAAGTAATTCATATTCTTAAAAAGTAATAATGCACATTAGGACCAATAGCTATTTTCATGTCTTAACAACCTAAATATATATGCCATACATTAGAGGATGGGTACCTGTGAACAATCATTTTAAGACATCTATTTAGAGAGCTGACCGTTTTATTATGAAAGACAAAGTCATGCTCATGTCACCTCACATGTGGTAACTCAAAACTTGGTTCTTGATTCTTTTTTTTTTTTTTCAGTTTCAATTTTTCCCTTACATTTACATTCTTTCTCTTCTGATTTTTCACCAGATTGTTTTTTGTAAATGTTTATTTCTTTTCTTAATAATAGTAACTTCTAATATGCTGCTAGAACTGTATGGTGTGCAATAATAGACACAGGAGATGAAAAGACATAGAATTGAACAATCAAACTTAATGGAAGCATTTGTTTTTTGTGATTATCCATAAGAATCTTTAATCATCCAGAGAGAAATTGCCCTCGATATTCATGACCTCACAGTGCCCAGCACTGCCTTAACAAGACCCTCACAATAGGAGGAAAACATGATGACATCAAAATGAAAGAGAGGCTAGCAGAGAGAGAGAGGGGACATGATGGAGTGTGGATTTGTGAAGGGGAAAGTTGTGAAGGGGCAGGGATTATTATGGTTTATTTTCTGTAAGTATGGAAACTGTTAATAAAAAATTAAAGAGAATATTTTGATTTAAAAAGAATCTTTTTAAAAACATATTTTGTATTTTTAAATTTTTATCTCTTTATTTGAAAGAGGAAAAGAGAGGGAAAGAAGCAGTTAAAGAGAGAATGGTCACACCAGGGCATCCAGGGGCTGGAAACAAACTCCAGATGTATGTACCAACTGGTCCATCTATTTTTGTGGGTCCTGGGGAATGGAACCTGGGTCCTTTAGCTTTGCAGACAAGTGTCTTAACTTGGGTCCTTTAGCTTTGCAGACAAGTGTCTTAACTGCTAAGCCATCTCTCTTAGGCTATATATTGGTAGCTACTGTTTTGATGCAGGGTTTCATTCTAGTCAAAGCTGACCTAGAAGACACTCTATAGCCCATACTGGCCTCAAAATTACAGCTTTGCTCCTATCTCAGTCTCACAAATCCTTGGACTAAAGCACCCATGTCTGTCTACTAAGGACCTATTTTCCCTCAGAAAATGACAATGCTTTAGTTATTTAGATTTAAAGGTTAAAAACTATATTTGTATACAGTTTCTCTTTTATGATCATTTTGTTATTAATTACTTTCATTTATTTTTCAAATGTAGCTATCATAATCACTATTCATCAAAAATTGTTTTTCAATATTATCACCGAGTTTTACCCAGGAGAAATTTCAGGAAACATATATCACAGAAACACTACAAGAAACATATATATTTAATAAAGCAGTGAAGTTTTACTTTGAAATTGCAATAGTCAGTGTTTGACCTTTTGTTCCAAGTACATAGAGTTAAAATAAAAATAATTTTTAAATACATTTCAAACACAAATATTACTTCAATTATTATTAACCAATTTTACTGTATTCTGTCAAATTTATCACCATTTTAGTAAAGATAAAGCTCTGTTTGCCAAATTAGTCATTTTTAACATTGGAACATTTTTAAATATTTGCTTTACTTTTATACAACACACAATATAATAGGTACATCATTTTGAAAAGATACATAATAAAAGTCATTGCCTTAAGAAAGTTGGTTTACTTATTTAATCTATATACTTATAAAACCCTTAGTCCCTTTGCAATAATTACATTACCAATGCCAATAAGAAATTAATTGCATTTGTCACAAACTGTTCTGTGTGATGGTGAGAGAATTTGCATTATGTGCATTATTGACAGTCACCAACAGAGAGAAACATATACTTTCAGAAAGGGATTATAATATTTAGTGGGTTTATTACAAGATACCTAGCCTGGTGAGTGTTTTGGATTGTCAGTATGCACACTAAAAATTAGGAGTTATTAGTTAAAGTGAAGAAACTTGTAGTGGATGTAGGTGTCTGTTTTCAAATAATTTTCTGTCTCTAATAATTCTGTCACTTTAAAACACTTTGAATTTCTCAGAACCTGAATTCTTTCATTCTACTATGTTTATAGGTATAATTGTACACAATGAAGTGAGGATGTTGAGGTAGTTCATCTTCACAATTCCACACAACCAGGAAGAAAAATCACCACATAAATGAGCTCTTTGTGCTGAGCAGGCCTAGACTAATCATCCCCAAGGCTTGTCCCCCTCAGTACACCTTCTCCAGCAAGGCTTCATCTCCCCAACGGCTCCTCTACCTGAGGACTAACTTGAAAGCTTGAACATAAATATCTGAGGCTATGAGGGAAATTTACCTGCAAATGAACACACTGTATTACAAAATATTCTAAATATCATGATATCTAAGGTATGTAAATTAGTAAAAGTCTAAATAAAGCATTGAAACAAAAGAGATAATGCATTACCATTATCTATATGTGGCAGAACTACAAAAGATTATGATGGGCTATATCACTGTCAATGCAAAAATCTTGGTTTACTTTGGAAATATATATGTTGTTTTCTAAAACATAGAAATATATCAAACATTATGTAAGTATCAATGAAATGCCAAAACAAAATATTACATTTAAAATATGAAATAATTCTTTGTCAATCTGGAAAACACTAAAATGTTTCAAACATCATAACAATGTTCATTATCAAAATGGTAAAGATATTTAAATTAATTTTGCTCACTAAAATACATCACTAGCTAAATGAAAATATAATACTTATGATAAGTGATCATAGCAGTTCATGTACCATAAAGCACCATATATATATATATGTATGTATATATATATATATATATATAATCTATCTATCATCTATCTATATGTATCTATCTATCCATCTCTCTCTCTCTCTCTCTCACTCTCCCATATATAGATATATAGATATATATGGGAGAGAGACAGAGAGAGAGAGAGAGAGAGAGAGAGAGAGAGAGAGAGACTTAACAGTTGGACTATGATCCAGTATTCAGTCCTGTATTTCTAACCATGGATGCACATTGCAATACAAAATAAGGGTTCAGGCCAATGTATGATGAAAGATAGGGACCTTACTATAATCATACTTCTAATTATGAGATAAATTATCCGAAGCATAGTTACATCTCCTGGCCAGTGCTTGGCTCCTATATCTTTCCTTATCAATATTTATCTCTAGGAAACAATATTGATAATCAAACAATGTCCAATGTTATGAAAGAAGAAATCACAACCAGAAAGAGAAGTCTGTGACTACATAGCATCATGTATAGGCTGTCAGTATCTTATTAAATTTTGTGTTCTAGACAGCAATGATCCAGCCCTGCACAGTGATGTTATTATCGACAGTCTATGTACAACCGATTTTTCTTTTAAAGTTTTATTTCAATTAAAATGCGTATGAAAATTCAATATCTTGAAGGCAAATTTCAAGCATATAACACATATAAATAACAAGCAAATCAAACATTAATTAATAAGAAAATGACAGTGGAATCCCCTTACAAAAGAAGTCATTTGATATATAAATGCCCTTTACAACAGACTTTATTATGCATCCTGTAAAGTTTTTTTTTTTTCCCCTCCAAGGTCAAAAGAAGCAGCTCTTAGGTGTGGGGATTTGTGCATAATTTTCACCTTAGCTTTTAAAAATCCTATTTAAATTCTTTGCCCTCATGATCTCTAGAGAGTATATCATGACTTTCAGCTCTGACAAGAACTTTGAAGTCAAATCGCCTATTGTAACACAAAGCATCCATTCTGGCACACAATACCATAAGTTTTCAGGCAATTCTTCAATGGTTCTCTCACAAACATTCCCATGAATTGAGTACAGAAGTCAGAGAGTAGAAGAGAGTAAAAAGTAGAAGTGTTCTATGTAATATTATATGCAAATTAATACTATTTCAAATAAATTCAAAACTTTTACATAGGTAAATTTGCTTAGTGTGTAACTCTAGAATAGTTAAAAAGTCTCAGTTAAAAAGTCTGTTCCTATGATGTCTCATGTATCATTCTGTCTTTACCTCCATTAAAGTATATATATTACTGTATTTTGGAACAAGTCCTAGGCCAGTTACTAGACTCCAGGTTCTCTGACCTGTGAAAAAGCAAACAAGGGCTGGAGAGATGGCTTAGAGGTTAAGCACTTGCCTGTGAAGTCTAAGGACCCCTGTTCCATGTTCAATTCCCCAGGACCTTCATTAGCCAGATGCACAAGGGGCACAGACGTCTGGAGTTCGTTTGCAGTGGCTGGAGGCCCTGGAGCTCCCATTCTCTCTCTTTCGCTATCTACCTCTTTCTCTCTCTGTTGCTCTCAAATAAATAAATAAAAATAAAAACAAAAAAAAAAATTTAAAGCAAACAAAAGTAAGGGGCAAAAGACAAGACCCCTTGGGGAGACTGGAATTAAGCATTCCAGGCCATCTACTGAGTAGTAACAATAACTTTGTGTTTAACGTAGGAATAATGGGACATGAGGAAACAGGTATTCATAATTTTGCAGTCTTAACTTTCTTGGTCATTACTGCCATTCTTGCTCTATAAGATGACCCTGAATAAGTCCTTATTGCATTTTGGAGAAGCAGTTCTTATGAGTGCTTAGAACGATCTTATCATGGAGGGAGTAAGGCTGCTTCTTCTGAAATCCAAAGTGAGTATAAGCTCAGAAGTTTCAGGAGCCTTTTCAGTGACCTTGACTAGGACACTGTACTAGTTGACAGTAAAACCCCTTGGTTACACTTATCTTTGTGTAGTCAGCCTTAAAAGGGAATGAGATAGGTCTAGTATCTCATTTTCAAACAGACATATTTGAAAGATCACCATGCCCATACGCAGAGCTGAAAAGGTGTCTGCCCAACAGGAGACAGATTTACATGAAGTCAGTAATGATGGGACTGCCTTTAATTACTTTTTGGCACAGAGGGGCATTCAGTGATCTTTAGCAAAAGTTATTTTTAAATTTAAGAAGCTATTTCACCAATTCCATCAACAAATACAAATTTAAATACTAGCATATTACACTTTTTCCTAAATGCTTGAAGTTAGGCTTTTGTGTCATGTAGTTTATAGACTTACAAGGTCTGCAAGTACACATGACTCTGTTCTCTAACACACACACACACACACACACACACACACACACACACACACACACAATTATTCCAATGTGTCAGCATAAAAACATTAACAAAAACATATATGGTGTTAAAACTAAGCCATATATTTTCCCAGGAAAAAAAGTCTTCACATAGGAAATATAGTCCAAATAGAAATAAATGATTTGTTGTGTTTGTTATGATAAATTGAATATTTACAAGTGAAAATAAAAATATGGGGCTGGAGAGATGGCTTAGTACTTAAGTGCTTGCCTGTGAAGCCTAAGGACCCAGGTTCAAGGCTCGATTCCCCAGGACCCACATTAGCCAGATGCACAAAGGGAGGCACATGTCTGGAGTTCATTTGCACCCATTCTCTCTCTGCCTCCTTCTCTCTGTCTGTCGCTCTCAAATGAATACATTAAAAAAATCATTAAAAAATATGATCAAAATATATGACTGCCAATCTAGACTTTAAACATTTCCAACATCATCATATACAAATTTATTGGTGTATTTTGATAGAATGGTGACTGATATCCCTTTCTTTGTTTGCAATGTGATGCAAAGAAAGTATATATCTGTGCATTGTGCATTCTTTGTTTTCCCAAAAGAGGTGAAATAAATATGGAGCCAATCAAATATGTAAGATTTGATTTCTTATCATGTTCCATAAAAAAATCACTTGCCCGAGTTACTGTGAGTGTGTAATGCAACACACAATTAGTATAAAATTTTGTCTTCCTTCCATGTTCTTCCATATTCTTAATTTTTCACAGTTCTATCTTAAAAAATGCCACTGAATGTTCTAGAAAAGTTTTCTATGCCACCCCCTCCTCTCCTCAGCTGATATTAGTTGACTTTCAGGAAAAAAAAAAAAGCATGTTTTTTTTTTTTTATTTCTGAAAAAGAAATAGGAGATGTTGGGGTCCCTTTGTTAGTCTGAGGTTCAGGTGATTTTTACAGAAAAGTGTGCTCAAGATAAAGATGCTATGCATGTGAGGATTCCCTGCCAAGTGTCTCACTGTTGTCCATGTGGCTCCAATAAAAGCCTTTTACCCCTTTAACCCCCTTAGGGATGAAGATTAGAAAAGAAGTGTCTCTCTATTTCTCAGCAATAACTTTGAATGAATATATTTCCTTCTACTCATTTCTGTCTTTTTCAAAATTGGTGAGCATATATCTGAGATTTTAGTAATAAGAGTATGTCATGAGCACATTTGTTGAGCCACTTATCAATGCAAGACTAGATTACCTTCTTTTTACTAAACTGTAAATCTTTAAAAAAATTAATATAATTAGAAGCTTACTGGTTTTCAAAATTTCAACATTGTAATTGGTCCTTTAGCATTTTAGGCAATGCTTACTTCTCTCAAAAATATGAAAGCCATACTAAAATATATATCTTAAGCATTTTAGTTCTAAGAACAAATGGTTCATTTTAAATAACTTTTACAGCATTAAAGGATTGATTTATTCTCTATCCAAGATTCCATTTTATAGAATTATATACTGGAAACATGGAATTATGTAACTATTGAAGAGCATACTGCTCAAAGTGCTGAATTGCTTTCTTTTTGAAATTTCAGTAATTAAGTAGATTATTACACATTTTATACTAGATCATTTGAAATGGAAACAAATTAATACATCTTTATAATGCTTGAATATAAATTTATAAATTTCATTATATATATTTTCCCCTGCACAGGTTATATGGTCTTATATTCTATAACCTCACCTAGTCACATAAATACTGAAGGTCCTCCTCAGCAGGGTCCTAGGTATTCACTGTGGGGTAATTCAGGCCTCTGTCAGTCTCCATGGGGTGACCTCAGCATATTTCTACCCAAACTATGGCTCTTCAGGCCACCTCTTCTACAATAAACGCTTGGTGGGTAATTAGCATTTGCTCATCCATACAGAAGAAAGAAATTCTATCATTTGCTGGAAAATGGATGCAGTGGAAAGTAGATCATTTTATTAGATGACATAAGCCAAAGTTTCTCAGATATATGTCCTAGGTTGTTTTATAAACACATAAAATTATACATAATAAAAACAAAAAAGGGGTTTTTAGATGACAAAGGAAGGAATATCATAGCATTGGAAAAGATGACAATGGTTGGGTTCATGAGTAAATACTGTAATAAAAGGCTTCATGTTATTGTGATGAACTTCTAGACCAGACACAGTTATTGGGAGGAGAAAAGATTTTAGTAGAAGCTTACAGATCCAGAGGTCATTCCATACTGGCAGAAGAAAGTGCCCATTTTGAGAGGTCCAAACAGAGACAGAAAAAAACCAAAAGCCACACTAGCACCACAAACAAGCATACTTTACCAACTACAGGCAATGCTCAAGCACTTTACTTTAGACTGGAATTCCAAACCCAGCCCCACACTTTGAAGCTGGATCCAAGGTCCACCCAGTGACACCTTCTCTAGCCAGGTAGATGGAACTTCAAATGTTAATAAAACTGCTGGATCTATTGGGGAAATATATTTAAACCATCACAGATACTTTAAAGGACATGATATACTTGAACCAGAATGTCCGTTTGGAATCTATCATTATGTACAATGGATATACCTCAATAAAATAAGAAAATATTCCTACAACATTTTAGTTACAAAAGAAATATATCCACAAAAATATCCTTTCTTTGTGCATATGGGGGAATCTAGGATGTCCATGAGCAATTAGAAAACTGGAAGTAGGCTGTGCATAGTGGTGCACACCTTGAATCCTAGCACTCATGAGGCTGAGGCAGGAGGATCACTATGAGTTTGAAACCAGCCTGAGGATACACAGTGAACTCCAGTTCAGCCTGGGATAAATTGAGGCCCTACCACAAAATAAAATTAAAAATTGGAAATAGGAAGTTGCTTACAATAACACGATGTGAATCTTGAGTGAGAATAGGAGATAAAGATCAGACATAGAGTTCTGAGGGCATTGACCTCTTTATTTACCTTCTACCATTGTGACTGGTGAGAACTTTATGAATTTAAATATTAAAAAAAAACATGAAAAAATTTGTTTAAATGGTAGAGAGAATAACTGTTTTATTTATACTTTGAAGTGATATTCTATATATTAAGTTAAATAAAGTATGGAACTTGAGTTTATGTACCCTTGATTTTTACATTTTTCAATGTGAAAAATGTATTTAAATTATACATATAACTCACCATTGTGGGCTGAATTTTACTTAGAGTACTGCTAAAGATTTCCTAAGAATTTATGTGATTAATACTTGATTTCCTACCTTCTGCTGGAGAACTCTAAAGGAGCCAAACACTGTGTCCATCTTAAATTACTATGGACTGTGCTACAACTTGGCCAAGAAAGACAACCAACATATGCCAGTTCACTTATCCCTCTGCCCCAAACCAAGAAAGTGTGGGAAGGGAGCACTATAAGTCAGATAAGAGAGAAAAACCAAAAAGCTCATAACTGATAGTTGTGTTAGTGACTATAATCCAAAACTGAGAAACCTTGAAAGAAATGCAGTTCAGCAGAACACTAGAAATGTTTCAGTAGTCAATAAATCCTAAATCTGTGAACCATCTGCATCTCTCTCATCCCCATATACCCAGACTGTGTAATCAAGTATGAAAATCGGTAGACTGTCTCAATATCTGCCAACTACATATGTGTCTATTGGGCAGGAAGTTATTTAGTTTTGTTGCTTCTTACCTATGTTTTGAGAGAAAGTATTTCATAAACTATCCTTAGTTCCCTCCCTTGCTTCATTCTTCTTTAAGTAATTTAGAGTTGTCAGTATTTTTCTCCTTTTTGTATTGTGTTTGGGTGCACTAACTCTCAAAGGCATGCCATTTAACCTCACAAAGAGAGACAATCAAAAGCCGGAAGAGCGTCAGACCCCAGACAGTGCATCTAGTGCCAGAAGGTGCTACATGGGCGACTGGGGAAAAAATGACCAATATCTGTCCAAGCAACTCATGGTCTAATTTACTTAGCAGCAAATAAGCTGTCATGTTGCCCACACAAGGGCAATAGTGGCACACAGCCATGGTGGGAAACGAACTGCTCTTGATTGGGTGATCCCCTCAGTGGTAAGGGACCCATAGCTGAAGCTGGGAAACAAGTCAGAACCCTATCCAAACAGAAGCCCACTCTCCATTAACAAGCTACCACCAATGGTGGGCTACAAGAGGGCCTACACCTATGAAATTCTCTATAAAAAAGTAAGGGTTATCTCATTTGTCTGGTGCTAACTTACTCTCCATTGAAGAATCTGCTTCTCTCTTTCAGATGTAGATCCTGCGGAGAGAGCCACCCCATCATACCTCAAAAGGGCCCCAGATGAAACTAAGAACAATTGGTGAAACAAGCAAGGGTGCTATTTTTTTGGTGAACTTGGTACCAGCACAAGGGTAAAGGAGATCAACACAGAGAAAAATCAACTCCTACCAAATCAGAGATCCAGAGACCCAGAGGTCCCCAACACCTCATCACTGAAGCAGACCAAAGATGACCCCAACATGGCTCAGGGAAATTTTGTGGAAGAGGGGGCCGAAAGAATGTCAGAGCCACATACTAGGTCATGATATGCAGAGACATTTATCCTGCCCATAACTGGGGGCTAACTCCAGAATGCATGACTCACATACCTCAACAATTAGGGGCCAGGGGGAGGGGGTAGGACATGGATGAGCCTAACAATGGTACCAAATTGACTGTATTTGCTGAGTACAAAACTAATTAATAAAAAAAACAAAAACCTACATAATTAAGTAAAAAGAGAAAAAAATGTTTGATCTATTCTTTTGTGGCATATGTAAGCATGTACAATTGTAGCATGTACCTAATTCCCATTACAGTTAGAGGCAGTATGTCAGATAAGGAATTCATATGACTGAAATTAAATTTAATGCATAGAATAGTACAAACATATATTATGATGGGAGGACGCAAAACCAATTTTAATGAAGTAATTATGAATATCTAATTTTTATTACTCAAGAAATCTTACACCTTTACCACTTTTTTTCACCTTTACCATTTTTAGTGTGATTCTGATGCAGTATACTTTGGACATTCTCCTCATGATACAATTATAGGAATTGGTAAATTCTGATACTTTCTATCTACTTTCTAGGTACAAGGCTATACTCAAACTTCTTTTCTTCTGATTTTAACCATATTTTTAATAATACGCATGTATTTCAACCACATGGTACCTTTAACATAGAGATTCTCAGAAACAGTCTTATGTATTGTAAAAAGTTAGGGAAAATGAGGAAGGAAATAATTAATAAAGATGGGGGAAATTGACTAAAGAGAACATGCTGTGACAAAATTCTGAATTAGTAATATGGTCACATAAATATCTCACTTTTCACTTACATTCTAATGGGTTCACAAAGTACCCAATACTAATGATTGCACTTCAAGGAACATACCTATAACATTTATAAGAGCAGAAAATGTTCTCTTATGGTTTCTAATTCTTTATTAAATTTTATTTATAAATTTTTGGTTTGTGTATAAAACTAGGTTATTAGCACCAACTATGTAAAGATTTCTTATGGAGTATTTCTTCAGTATATGAAAAATGTTTTGTAGCATGTATTTCATTTCACTTCTGCTTGATATTTTTTGCCATGTTCTACCCTTATAATAGAGATGAATACCTTCCTTTGTAATGAGTTTTCCAGTGTGTAAAGTTTTCTCACACTAAGTATCTGATCATATTGGTTATCAATTTAAGGTCTTGTGGCGTTTTAAATTTGTGAACTGAATTTAGCAATTCAAATAGCAACTGTGTTTCTAAGTATTATCATGTATTCCTCTGGTGAAGAATGACAGTTATTTTCTAAAGCATTGAACAATCATGTTGGTTGTGAGATTTGATTGTCAATAAATTGATTTATTTATTTAGCATGGCTGAATTTGAATTAGAATGTCTACTGAGTTCATGCATACTCCAAAATTGAGTGAATAAGGAATATGTGAGAAACAATTTTCAGAGACAAGGGAAGAAATTTTTGGCAATTTAATGATATATTATAATTTTACAATAATACAGAAAAATATTCCCCAGTTCTCAAAGGTCCTCACAGTTCTACATTATTTTATATGAAATTAATTTAAAACAAATAAAAAATATATATAATTGTAATTGGTAAACAAAAGCCATAGTATTTCCATTCACGTTTTACTTGTAAAGTCATCAGATAGAAATTAGCTTTGAAAACTGCATGTGTGCTCATAAATATGTGTTAAAGAAATACAGACTGCAGACTATAAGACCTGACTGCTTCAATATGACATGTTTACAAGTTTGTCAATCAGTTATAATATATTGCTTAATAGTAGCCATTTTTCAAGTATATTTGTGTGTGTGAAAGAGAGTAGGAGAGATGGAGAAGAGAGAGGGGGGGGGATCTGAGTAAGATATCATAATATTGGAAGAGTCCATTTTTTTTTTTTAATTTTAAGGTGATCAGAGTCGCTATTTCACTACTTCTGTTGATGTCTTTTGTGAATTGAACACTGGATGTTAGATAGATTTATTGAAAATCTGTTAAGAGTATCAATATACTTGCAGGAGAATCATGAACTTGAGTACACCAGGCTACAAAGTGAGACTCTAGATAAGAAATAAGATAAGTTAATTAAAAAAAATACTAAGTATCAAATTTAGGAAAACAATCAAAGAAATCTAACATGAGATTGTGATTTAAAAACAAAAAAAACATATAAGGGAGAAACTTGAATCTTGATGAATGTGTTAAGGTCATGTTGAGCTGCTACCCTGAAAGCTAATTGCATTTAAAATTTTACATTATACATATTATGTTTATAATAAATGTTGCTTAAAACATGATTAGAAATTAAATTAATATTAGCTTGTTTACTTTATGATAGATTTTAAAGCCTTGATACTTTTTATATTAGTCATTTCCATGTGAAAATAAATTAATAAAATGAAAATAATAAAAACTAAGTCCATCTTCTATTTAATCAGTTAAATATATTAATTTTGAAAAACCAAAATAATAATAATAATAATATTCACTTGTGAGTCAAAATACATAATGAGTTTATTACAGAATTGTATTCTTAGTACAAAGCCACTAACATCAAATATGCATCGTCTATAGGGAGAAAAGATTGGATGACCAAAATGTCATTAGTGTTTGTTATTTCAGGATGATGGACTCAAGGAATGTTATTGCTGGATTTTCTGTATCTGCATTGTATGAATGTGGTATAATTATTTGTGCTTTAGCTTTAAATTTACTAAAATGGTAATAAGTCTGTTTCTCTCAAAAATGAAAAATATTGTTATAACTATATATATTATTTGTATATCATAATGATCTGCTATACATTGTTACCATATAGTGAGTATATATTCTTTATATATAACATTTTTTCCATTCATCTGTTGATGGCAGATTCCTTAACTTGGCTATTGTTAATAGTGTACCAATGAACCTGGCTATGCAAAGATATTTGTTGCATGGAGACTTTGATTGTTCTTAGTATATGCATAAAATTGCATACTCAATTCCACACACACTAAAAGAGAAAGAGAGAGATAGAGAGAGGTTGAGAGAGAGAGAGAGATGGTAAAATAGGATCATATCTAAGTTCTATTTTCAGATTTCTGAGGAGCATTGACTCTGAGTTACTTAGTACTAAACTAATATTCATTGCCAACAACAGTATACAGTGTATAAATGTCCTATTGTCATTGTATATGTGTAAAATGTTTTGTTTGTTTCCTTCATGATAGCCAACCTTCTATAGTCAGATACAATCTCACTGTTGTTTTGATGTTTTATATGACTAAGAACAGTAGCATGTATATAAGGAGAATTTGTAATTCTTTCTTTGAAAACAGCTTGTTCCATTCATTTGTTCATTTTAATTGGATTATTCCCATTGTGCTCTAGCAATTATACAGGTTCATGTGTTATATTAAGATGTTGGAACCATATTAAATTTGTTTTTAAAAAGAGGTACAGACTGATATTTACCCAATAGTTGAATATTCGTTCTATTAGCACCATTTATAAAAGAAGTTATGTTTTCTCCAACATGTTTTCATTTAATTATTTATTATTTAGCAAATTTGTTGAATGTTAGGTGGCTGTAGCTGTCTGGGTTTATTTTTAGTCCTCTATTCTGTTTCATTAGTTTACATGTCTTTTTTCTTATAGGCTCATGTTACTCTATGATTTTGAAAGTTTGGAGTTAGTTATTACACCCCTAGAACTTCATCTTTTTAAAAACTGCTATAAATGTTTGGGGCTTTTTTTTTTTACTTCCTTGTTAATTTTAGTATTTTTATATTATTTTTAAATTTTCATTGGCATTGCACTAAATTTGAAAACCAATTCATTAAGATAGCCTATATCACAATATTAATTCTGTTGACCCATATATGGAATGTATTTTTATTTAATGAATTTTATTTTCTTCTTCAATATCTTATATTTTGATTGTGGAGATCTAATATTCTTTAGGCTTTTTCCTAGATATTTTTCAAAGTTATCTAAATGACATCATTTTCATATGTTCTTTATTAGTTCATTATTATATAAAACATCTGATTGTTTTTGCATGTTGATTTTGTATCTTGATCCTTTGCTAAATCTTGTGAAATCTATAGGGCTCTTCAAGCATATGAACATATTATTTGAAAATATAAATACTTCAATCACTTCTTTCTTTCTTTTTTATTTTCTTTTTAATTTCTTCATATTGTTCTACTACTCTTGCTAAGAATACTAATTCTTTATTGAATTATAATGAAGAGAATAAATATGTTTTTACTTTCCTAAAATTTGTGAAGAAATGTTTTCCTCTTAAACTCTTTTATATATTTTTATATAAAGAAGTCATACTTTTTTTCATTTTCATTATGATTGAGGATTTAGCTTTTATAAAGTAATTTGCACTTCTACTGATGATTATGTTATTTCTTTCCCTAAGTTTGTATGTATTAGGATTTTTAATGAGTCATTGAATTTGACTAACAAGAATTTCAATGAGAAATATTGTGTCTACACTAATCAGAAGACCTGGTTCATAGTTTTCTACTCTTACACTGTGTATGTGTCATTTTACAGTCAAAATTATTCTGATTTTATAGAATGTGTTTACTTTTTTAAAGATTTTGTGGAGTTCCACAGGCAGTGAGACTATCCAGACCTGAACATTCTTTTTGGGGGAAGATTATCACTAAGCCAATCTAGTCTTGCTATTGACACATTTGTCTACATTCTTTATGTTCTTCTGGTTTTTAGTAAGTCCTATTCATCAAGAAATTTATTCATTCTCAGGTTTTCAATTGTTTCAAAATATATCTACAAATTATTCATTATGATATCTTGAATCAGATTAATGTGTCTTTTCAAGACCTAGACCCATTTTACTCCAAACTTACTATAACAGATTTTTGTTGTTCTTGTTGTTGACTTGCTGAATGTTTGTAAGATTTATTTATCTTTTCAATGAAAATATTTTGGCTCTCTGATTCTTGTTTTGAGTTTTAAAATTTAATGTTATTGGATTTGTTCTTCCTCCATGCTTAAAATTAGTTGATTATATTCCTTAATGTTGTTTTCATAGTCATAAAATACTTTAATTTGCATTCATGTCAGAAAGTGTTTATAACCCCATCAATTTTACATGATAGAAAATTATCTTGTTTAGCAGTTATTTTCTTTCAGGATTTGGTATATCTCACTGCATGTTTTCCTCATTTGTACAATTTCTACTGTGGGTTATGATGCTATTCCTATGAGTTTATATTTGTTTTCCTGTAGTAGGTTTTCATATTGCACATATACTGTAGTCTTTTCATTTTAACCATAATACGTCATAGAGAAGTGATTCTCTGGTCTTGTATATTTGGTGTTTTAAATGTGCATTGTTCTTGGATATCCATATATGTTCCTAGATTTAGGAAATTTTCTGTTATACTTCCATGAAATAGGTTTCTTAAGTCTTTAATGTACTTCAGTTCTTTTTCCCAATCCATGGATTCTTAGGTTTTATTTTTTGATCATGTTCCCAGTATTCTTAGAAATCATGTAATGCTAGATTATTGGTTTTATTTATTTTGTCTGAAAGTAATATTTCTTTGACCTTTTCTTAAGTCCCTGTTATGCTTTATACTTATTCTCCTAGTCTACTGGACATGCTTCCTATTAAATGCTTATTTGATTTATTAAAGTTTTCATTATGCATGTTTACTTGTTTTTTATCATAATCTATTTCCTTATTGAAATTCTCAACTACTTTGCTGATTTTCTTGTCCAAGTAATGACTTTGACTTCATTGTTCTTTCATCCATTAGTTGGAATTCTCTTTAGGGTAACTGATTAAAAAAAAAAAAATAGACTTCTGAATTATTTGCCTGCAACTATTGAAACCTTTGTCTTTAATCATTTCAATCCTTTTGGAGGTGGTTGCTAAGGATCCTTTGGAAAATCATATTGCCTTACTTTTTTATGTTTCTATTCTGTGATTTTGTGTCTGTTGAAACAGATATTTTATTTATATTTTCCTGTTGCCATTCATTTTACTTTATGTTATTGTGGTTGAGCTTTTTTTGGACTTATGAACCACATTACTATGTGTGGGGAGAAAGTATATATCAGTAACCAAAAATAACAATTTAATACCATGGCAGATGTTAAAATATAACAATATTAATCATAACCCAAATCACAAGTAAGATTAGAAATGAAAAAGTCTAAACCAATAATATATAACAGTAATTTAAACATTATTAAAGCAATTAAAATTTATGTACTAATCAGAAATACAGAATTAGCATTAGGAAAGAAAAAACAGGATTTTCTGGGTAAGATAGCAGATTGTGAGCTTCACAAAATAAACCTGGGGGAAGAAAGCAGTGAAGATAGCACACAATAAGCTCTTTTAAAATAAGATACAATATCTGTCCATGAACTACTTTAGTAGGAGAGGAGAGATCTCCATAGGGAAGCAGAGGGATATGCTGTGATTGAGCATGGATCTGAATGCCCCCATAAAACCAAACAGAACTCACTGCTGGAAAGGGCTTCTTCACCTTTCATACACCAGGCCTGCCTCAAGAGCAGCAAAACAAAAATCAAGTCCTACTCTCCATGTGTACTGCAAATGGAAAATCAGAAGACAGAAAATGTTGAGGTAGGTGGGAACTACTAGAAAATAATTCACAGCCTCCATTCTACCATACACCAGCACCTGGTACACTCAGATTATGGCCAAATTGAAGGGTTCCAACTCCCTTTCCCCAACACAGAATTGGGAAGAATCAAGCAGAGAGTGTACCTAGGAGGCAATTGACACCTCACCTTGGCACAGGTTGGACAGAAACCACTACCAAAGTTAACAGGTCTGAATCCAAATGGGTCAATCCATACTTCAAATCTGGTTCTACTTGTGTGAATGAAAATTAATTTGACAGAATCCAAAATCTCTTCATGATAAAAGTCTTGAAGAAACTGAGAATTCAAGGAACATATCTCAACATAATAAAATCATCTATGACAAATATATAGCTAACATTATACTTTGGGGCAAACTTACATTTCCACTAAAATTACCAACAAGACAAAAGTGTCTAATTTTAACATTTTTAAGCAATATTGTAAATATATGTAAATATAACCTCAAACAATTACACGAGGGAAGCAAATGAAACAAATATGAACAGAGTAGGAAGAAGGTGATGTGTTCCTAATTTCACATGGTGTAATTCTATACATATGACACCCCCCAAAAAAATCCCAATCAGAAAACTCCTGAAGCTGATAAACACTTTCAGAAAAATGGCAGAATACAAAATTAATGCAACAAAATAAAGTAGCCTTCATATATACCATTAACACTCTTATTGATGATAAAAATCAAGTTAAACTCCCATTCAAAATACCACAAAATATCTTAGAATACAACAAAGGAAATGAAAGGATGGCCTTTACAATGAAAATTATAAAACATGAAGAAATAAACTGAAGGATGCATTCAGTAGAAGATGGAAAGATCTTCCATGTTCATACCTTGGAAGAATTGTTATTGTGAAAATGACTACCTGATTAAAAGCAAAAAAGATTTCCAATGTAACCCTAGTAAAAATTCCATTACTATTTTTCACAGAAATATAATTAAGTAGACTTTAGAGCTCATATAATAAAACAAAAGGCTTGAATACTGAAAAATATACATAGCAAAAAGAACATGAATTCATTATACCAGATTTAAAGTTACACTACAGATCCATAGTAATAATATATATTTATGATGACACAATATATATACATAAATCATTTGGACAGAATAGAGGACTAAAATATAAGTCCATACTACTAAAGCCACCTGATTTTTCACAAAGAAACAAAACATATATTGAATAAAAGAAAGTATCTTCAACAAGTAGTGTGGGAAGATTGAATATCTCTTATTCGAAAAACAAATTAGGGGCTGGAGAGATAGCTTAGTGCATAAGGTACATGCCTACAAAGCCTAAGGAATCAGGTTTAATTCTCCACATCCCACATAAGCCAGATGCACATGGTGGTGCATGCATCTGGAATTTGTTTGCTGTTGCTGGCTGGAGGCTCTGGTGCACCCATTTTCTCTCTCTTTCTAATAAATAAATATTTTAAAAATAAATTAGCTCATTAATCCTCAGTCCACATAAAAGTCAACTCAAAATAGATCAAGGAACTAAAAATAAAACTTGAAACTGAACTAGCTAAGGAATAAGTATGGAGCTTTCTAGATATAGACATGGACAAGGACGTTCTGAGTAGTACTGCAGTTGCTCAAGAAATAAGATCAACATTCACTAAAGGAATTTATGACTTTCAGTTTATATCAAGTGAAAAAGCAGCTTAAATAATAGCAGAAAACCTGATATCTACGTATCTGACCCATGATTAATATCTAGAATACATAAAGAACTCAAAAACAAAATATTTGACCAGAGTCAACAACATAATAGATTATTCAACTACTGCATTGCATTCAGAATGTTGTAACGTTTGAAGATGGTGTATTATGAATAAAATAATCATTCTTGACAAAAACATGAGAAATAAAAAGAACAGAGCTAATAATTAAATGATGGTGGCTAAAACATGAACAAATTAAAATTTACCCCTAAAATAAAATAGAAAAGAGGCACGAATACCGTCTACATCAAATAAATAGAAAATTGGTGAATTTAAATGCAAATATATCAATAATTTTAATAAATATGTGATTTCAACACAGATTCAGAAACTGTCAGTTAAATGTACTTACAGAATTAGTAGAAATCTATATATTATTCATCAAAAGCACTCTAAATAAATGAGATGTATTAAAAATGAAACTGAAAAATCAACATTGCTTTGCAACAAGAAACTTAACCTAGCACATTTGCTATTAACATGAGATAAGATAGAAATAAATTAAGGAAAATAGTCAGAGTTTAATAGGGTGATATGTTTAAGTTTTATTTTTGTTGTTATTTATAATAATGCCAAACTGGATATTGTATCACATTCTTCTTATGATAAATTCTCTACCACTAATCTACCATGTGAATCTGCAATACCTTCTAATAATAATAACCCTGGTATCATCACGTTTTTCAGTTATGAAAGCAAGTGTTGATTGGAGAAGCCTAGATCATTAAGTGCGTTTATAATGCTGACCATAATAACCAATCTGATGTTGTATCTTTACTGGGGCGGGGGCGGGGGGAGAGTAACCTGTATTTGAAGCAGTTGAATAGTGTCCCTTGGTAAATATTGATTAGGTATGTAGAAGATAAATCAATGATCTCAGTTTTTAAAGTGGAACTGTGACTACCTAAATAAAAATTGAATTATTTGAAAATAGGAACTAGACATGGATTTCATGATAAAATCTAATGTATAAACACTCATATATGAATTTACTACCTGCAAAACAAGCACTAAAGAACTGATTTATATTCATGAGGACTTTCAATTGTTTAGCAAAACCAAAATAAATATTATATTTGCAACCAGCTTGTGGTCAAAGTTATTCTACAAACATCTATGAGAACTTTCCATTTTTATTTCCAAGTAGTTTTTAGGTGGATTTCATTAAAGCTGTCATTTCAGAAACTAAGTAAAAACTGCTCTATATATGGAAAAGAAATTGACAAAATGACTGCAAAAGTTTCTATTTTCAAATAAATACAAGCAAGAAGTTTTTGTAAACCTATTTGCAATCTATCAAATACTTAAAATACCGAATTCTAAAATAAAACATTTACTAAGTTATTTTTTGGTGGGTTACTAGTGACTTAAGCCAAATGTGAATTTTAAAACATAAAAATACTTTCACATCTTAATTGGCACACACCATTATACTGTCATATTACATGGAAATTTTATGGCTTTCCCTACTATAAAATATGAAAACTCTAAAAGAAAATTGTAAAGTTCTTTTTTAGCTCTACATACTGACATACTCCTAGCATCCCAGTGCCCAGAGGTCAGAAAAAGCAGAGTTGTGATTTCAAAGTCAACTTGGGTACAGAAACTAATGCTATCCCAGAAAAATAAAATAAAATAAAATAAAATAAAATAAAATAAAATAAAATAAAATAAAATAAAATAAAATAAAATAAAATAAAATCCCTCTTCAGTAGTTGATGGAATGAATTTTGTTTAGTATTTTTATTATTAGTTTTGTACTCAGTGTATACAGACAAGTTGGTACCATTGTTACCTTCCTCCCTGTCCTGCCCCCTCCACAGAGACTCTCCTCGTTGGGGAATATAGGTCATGCATTGTGGGGTTAGCCATCAGTTATGGGTAGGAGGCAATGTCTTTGTATATCAGGACACAACATGTGGCTCTGACATCCTTTCTGCCCCCTGTTTTGCAAATTTCTCTTAGCCAAGATTGGTTCATTTTAGGTCTGCTTCAGTGATGAGGTCTTGGGAGCCTCTGGGTCTCCAGATAGCTGATTTGATATTTTGAATGCTTCATTTATTGTTGAGTTCAAATTTTCCAGCAAATTGTTAAAATAATTAGTTAGAAAAATGTCCTTGAATAAATAACTCATCCTATAATATTTCATATATACATACATACATATATATATTATATATATACATATATACATATATACCTACATGCATATATATTATATATATACATATATATATTATATATATATATACATATATATACACACACACATATACACACTCAATTAGACATAATGTGAATTTCATTTAAAAGTTTTTAACTCCATCTTACATTCAAATTTAAGGGTGAGGGTATAAGAAAAATGCATAATTGAACATCATTATTCAAGTTAGTAAAAAGTGAAACTGAAATCAATTATTCAACCATTTAAAGGGCTTATATATTGCACTTTTAAGGTGTACTGAAGTTTTGAATCTCTTTAAACTTT
Organism: Jaculus jaculus; assembly: GCF_020740685.1. NCBI lineage: Eukaryota > Metazoa > Chordata > Mammalia > Rodentia > Dipodidae > Jaculus > Jaculus jaculus. The sequence continues at coordinate 283,033,098 of NC_059102.1, forward strand.
TGTGATTAAATTCTCCTGTTAGAATTTCTTTAATTATATCATTTGGTCCATTTCTTTATCTTAAAGTAATCAATAGACTTAGAATCAAGTTTAGACACAGTAAAAGCTTTTATATGTAAGACATTCATTTGAAGATCTCAGAATATCCCATTTTCTTTATGACAAAATGATACTCATCCCATTTTAAATTTCTTTGTGGTTGAAGAAAATTTCTTTAAATGTACATTAAAATATATCAGAACAAGTGTATGAAAATGTTATAATTATCTATTATAGTACTTACATTCATTTTACATTCAGGAAATTTCAGGTAATTTTGCTTTTTAAGCCCAAATATGTCAATAAAAGCAAACTTGCATAAAATGTTTTAATAACTAGAATGAGATAACTTTTATAAATTGCTTGAACATATAGGTTATAGCACAATAGACTGTGCGTCATATTTAGCCCAAACAGGGTGACTTGCAAACTGATAGAGGGGAATCTATTTACTGTCATTAATAAAGGTAGTACATCATAAAATTTAGGACCATCTGAGATCACAGGAGGAAGTGAATAATCAAGCAGTGTTCCTTGATACAGAACTATGTATATATAATTAGAGTTGAAAAGAATTAAGTGATTGCAAATGATAGAAAATTTAAAAAAAAGACATTTATGGATGGTGAGGCTAACCATCCCAGGTGTTTATTCCAATACAAAACTTTTTCAGGGCAGTTTCAACTTTAAGATCATACAGTAATTAACAATCTATTTTTGTCTTCCAATTAATGGCTTCCACTATTCAGGGCATTGGATTATTTTTTTTTCACAGAATGGGGAAATGATCAGGCTAGTGTTCAGTGACTAAAGTCACAGCACTATTACTGATGATGGTCTGTGTCTATAGTTAAAAATGTTATTGTTCCCTCAATATTTTAGTTTCCCTTTATATATATATATATGTGTGTGTGTGTGTGTGTGTGTGTGTGTGTGTGTGTGTATAATCTACATAATACATAGTATATGCATATGTATTCATATATATATAATACATGCCATATATGTATTTATATATATAGTATGTATTATGTAGATTATACATGTATATATTCTATAAGGATGAAAAATAGTATGAAGAAAGTGATCATATAACACTCCAATTGGAAAATGGTAGAACACACACAAATGTGTGAGCATGCAGAAACAAGCTCATAGTCTTCTGTAATCTCTGGGGAGTAAGTGGGATAGTTGGACAGTAGCTATCCCCTGAACTGAGTGATGATGGAACTAATTTCACTAAATTCTAGATGCTAGAACAAAACAGATTTCAGAGTCAGTTCCAAAAGGCTCATCCTCAGTCTGGGAGTGCTGTGTTCCTGGTGCCAAATCAGCACAACTTCGATGGTTAGAAACATAGCATAACACAAGAGGACCTCAGAAAATTCACACTGTACTCTCAGAAGCAGATAATTTAAAGTAGAGAGTGAGCATGTGTCCTCTTCATCACACGAAGGAAGGGACAAAGACCAAAGGGAAAACACAAAGCAGAGACCCCAAAGCCAAGACCAGTAGTTCACACATCAACTGAGCAGATTTGTAATACAGTTAGGAATCTTGGAATCCTCACGCAGTACATAGAAAATCATCTGCACTCGAACTGGACAGTTGTGAGGAGCCAATTTTGAAAGATCCCTCTCTAATCAGGGGCTAGGTGGCTGTAGAGGCAATGGTCCTTCCCTGCACAGCCCACCCTAGAAAGTCAGGACAACTGTCAGGAGGTCCTATTCTAGGATTATTAGCCTGTAAGACACCTATACTTAGAGGGAATGCTTGCTCCTCAGAACTTTGTAGTTTCCAGGTGCTAGAAATCTAGTGATGCATGAAGCAGACCGATCCCTAGAAAAAAGGACTGGCAGTGGTAACTGCCTACAGATGCTATTTCTTTTTCAAATATATATACAATTTGTTTATTTGAGAGAGAGAGAAGGAGAAAGAGGTTGAGTGTGTGTGTGTGTGTGTGTTTGTGTGTGTGTGTGTGTGTGTGTGTGTGTGTGTGTGTGTGAGAGAGAGAGAGAGAGAGAGAGAGAGAGAGAGAGAGAGAGAGCATGGGCACACCAAAGCCTCCAGCCACTACAAACCAACTCCAGATGCATGTGCACCTTGGGCATCTGGCTTATGTGGGTCCTGGGGAATCAAACCGGGGTCCTTCGACTTTGCAGACAAATGCCTTAACCACTAAGCAATCTTCTCCAGGCCAGATGCTATTTTCTAAGCCACACTGGCAGAAAGTTTGAACATAGCAGTTTTGGGGGGTCTTTCCCCCCGAGGTGACATTAACACATGTTTCTCCCCAGGTAGGGCACAATTGATACGCAGAATTACAACAAAAAACAGTTTTGGTGATACAACGAGTTTATTGGGGTTACATAAAGAGCAAGGTGAGGGCTGAGAACTTAAGGAAGCTGCTCTGGACCACCTGAAGGCAGCTGATTTGGAGATCATCAAGCATACTTCATCACTGGCGGGCTGCTCAATCCGAGTCTTGAGCACACTGCATGATTGTAGGCAGCTTGTCTGGTCTGGCAGTCTAGGCACACTGCACCACTTGCAGGCAGCTCCTATCTGAGAGTTTCCTCTCCAAGCATGCTTTTACTTTCATGTATGTAGCCTTAGGGCAGAGTCTCTGGAACTTCCTTCATGTCCGCCTGGGGAGTGTTTGTGTGCCCTTTAAGTTTGAGGTCTCCCAGACTTGGCTTCCTGAATCAGAGCCTTTTTTTTTTTTTTTTTTTTTTTTTTTAGGAGAGAATATTTCAATTTCAGAGGAGTCTGCTACACACCTCTTTCCAGTTCATAGAAAGTGAAGGACATCTCTTAAAACACCTACAACCGGCCCCATTAACAACACATTCAGGAAGCAGGAGCCATAAAACAAATTTTAACATAGGAAATGTAATACAACACAGGTTCAGTTCTCATCACTAACACAAAACAGTAGAAAAGACAAAACAAAATCCATTGAAATAGGATCTGCCCTTGCATTCAGGCACGTAATGGCATAGAGGCATCTTGCAAATGAACTCATGCAGGTGACTTCAGAGAAACTGTACCCTTGCTTAAGAGACTGATCATATAGCTCACACCTCTGTCAGATGACCTCACAAACAAAGTCACAATTTAATATTGTATTTTAATTTTGTAGGTTGCTTTATCTTAAATTGCTCTATCTCTGTCTCTATGCTTCTCTTTCTATGTCTTTCTCTTCTATCCCTTTCCATCTCTCACTAAAATGGGCTTGAACAATGGATACAGGTTAACATGAGACAAAATCCCCAGTACTGGGATTCTTTTATTTGTGCAACTGTGTTTCTTTACTCAGTTTTCTTTTTAGTCTTCATATAGCTAGTATTCCTCTTTCTACTTACTTTTATGCCTTCTATTTTTCTATGTTGCTGTAATATCCTTAGTCTTAATTTGTTTTTCTTCAATTTCTACATAAAGAGACAAATATCTTAATGTAAACCATACTATCCTTGTAATATTATTTCTCCAAAATTCTAAGAGTTGAAGGAGCAATAGCATTTAATTGGAAGTGCTTTATAAAATACTTTTATTTATTTATTTGACAGTGAAAGAGGTGGAGAGAGAGAGAGAGAGGGAGGGAGGGAAAGAGTGACAGAAAGAGAGAGAGAGAGGGAGGAAGGGAGGGAGGGAGGGAGGGAGAAAATGGGCATGCCAGGTCCTCCAACCACTGCAAATGAACTCCAGATGCATTCACCCCCTTGTGTATCAGGCTTATGTTGGTCCTGGAGAATCAATGTGGAATCCTTTGGCTTTGAAGGCAAACAGCTTAACCACTATGCCATCCCTCCAGCCAGGAAATGCTTTTATTTATACGGTAGAACTATAAGTCACTTGATGTTGCTTCTGAAGTTATTGATTTGCTGTCAGAGTAGTATAGGAGATGGTACCCCTACCCTGAATATAAGAACTTAGAGTTTTGATACTGAGTACCCCTGTCCATTGGAAAGGAAAGGCACTTCAACCTTACTGCAACCTAATCCTTTGTAAATATTATAAATAATGTGATTAAAAATATAGATGATCAAAATAATCAATAGCCTAATTCCATATATACATTCTTCACCAAAGAAATGCAAAAAAAAACAAACATGAAAGTTCAAGGAATTTTAATGACTCCAAATGTTACCAGTTGTACAGTAATGTATTTCAATGGAATCCCACACCAAAATGAAAATCAAATGTATGATTATAAGACTGTTCAAAAAAAATCAAATAGTAGAAAGATGAATTTCCTTCTGAATGAGTTCAGTGTAAGTCTAATTAAATAGTTGAAATTAATAAAAATTATCTCAAATAAGAATTTCAGTAAGAGAAAGTAAAAATTATGTAAATTTCAATACTCAAACTCACTTTTAAAGTCTCACTATTAGAAATAATCAGATGGAAGACAATTTCAGGGCTTGAAAACAAGGTTGATAAATCAGAACACTCAGATAATAAAGATTAAGTAATAGAAACTAAACAAGTGAGATCTATGGGACAAGAATAAGTGACTAACTTTATAAATCATGGATATAAAAGTAGGAGAAAAAATATACACTAAAAGCATAGGAAACATCATATTTCTCAGCATAAGCTACACAAGCCACACAAGAAATAATACACTCTAAGTGATAAAAGACAGTATTTACTAACCTATATTACTATACCCAGAAAAGCTATCCTTCATAATAAGAACAAACTGAAGGAATTACCAGTGACAAATTGACAGGATTTTCCAGACCAAAAAAAAAATAAAAATAAATAAATAAAAATAAAAATAAGCAAAGAAGCACCATTATTAAATGATAGTACAGATCAAGTAGACTAAACAAATATCAGTAAGTAGTCCACCCAAATAATGAAGGAGACACCATTCTTCCAAGTAGCCCATGGGGCTTTCTGAAATAGAGCACATTTTAGGACCCAAGTAAAGGTTCAACATTTATCTTACTAATAACTGTGGGCTAACTCTACAATGCACGACCCATATACCTCAACAAGGATGGGCCAAAGGGGAGTGGGTAGGTCTAGGATGAGCCTAATAATGGTACAAAACTGACTGTATTTGCTGAGTACAAAACTAATTAATAAAAACACAATTTAAAAGGAATATAACAAAAATTATCTTTTAAAAATCTGACTAAAATAAAATAGAAATCAATAATAAGAGACAAAACTCCTTAAACATACTCATGGAAAGTATGTAGCAATTGCCATTCATAATTCAGTAATGACAAAAAATATGAGAGTAAAATAGAAATGTTACCATGCCAGAATCTGCACTCCAAAAGAAAAGCAAGGCTTGGAATGAATTTATAACTATAAGCAACTACATTAAAAATCTGAAATAAACTCAATTTATTTTTGTAGCTCCAGATAAGAAAAATAAGTATAATTTAAAGTCCAAGTAATATATGGAAAGAAATAACAAAGGTCAAGGAAAAATTAATTGATTAGAAATAAAAAGAATAATACAAAGAACTAATAAAACAAAGAGCTATTTTTTTTTAAGATAAGTGAGGTTTTACCAGCCCTAGATAATAAACCAACCAAATGAAGAGAAAGAAGATGCATATGATGGTGATTTGGTCACAAAGGACCCTGAGACCCTCAAAACACTATAAACACTTCTCATTGATCTTGATTGCCCACCCAGATTATACAGTAAGATCTTTTTGCTAAAGCTATGGTTCATGGTGGTTGTAGGACATAAAGAAGTCAAACCAGAACTGACCTGACAGTGCTGGTTAACTTTCATATAGCAGGAGAGTGCTGATACTATACAAGCTATAGCAGAAAAATCAAACAAACAAAAATTTGAAAGAAAACCCCAGTTATCAACAGACTACTGTTTTTTTGCTAAATGGATGTGTTAGATCCATAAAGTGTCATTCTAAATGATTATATTTATGCACATGGATCAGTGCTTTATATTTGATCAAAGAGAGTTTTCTTTTTTTTTTTTTTTTTTGCAATGGGCAGTGGTTACTTCAGAGATTCCTAAGTGATCACTATGCTAGAGATAATTGATGGTTGAGTGCTCAGCCCTAAATGGGACATCTCTATCACTATCACCATAGTTAAGAAAACATCACAACAGAGGTGGTAGAAAGAATATAATAGCCAAAGAAATGATAAAAATTTTGTAGAATATTGTCTTTCAGATGTAAAATGTCATTGCCCTCATGAACTCACATCACTTATGATAATCTTCATAAAGCCTGTATAAGAGTGGGCTATCAGCATTTTCATCCAAGTTTGGGGAGCTGTTCATAAGGCTGGGCAATCCTTCTAGAGTTGTATTTAACTTAATGATTCCTAGTGGGGAGTAACTATTAACATCCTACACTTTGTTGATGATCTCTTAATAGTTAATGGTAGTGATTGAAGCAGCAACATTTTCTTCAGTGGCATAACCTCTAGTAAGTTGTCCATGCTCTGGTAAATAACCTCTTATGCTTTCTTATATAAATAAATCTAACTGAACTAAGAGGACCATCAAAAAAGAAAAAGAAAAAGAAAAGTAGAGTGGCAACGAGATGGGAAGAATAAAAAAAAAAAATAGAGAGAGAAAGAAAGAAACAAGCAATGCCTGGAGAGATTTCTCAGTGGTTAAGATACTTCCCTGCAAAGCCTAACACCAGGTTTGATCCCCCAGTACTCACATAAAGGTGAATGCACAAGGTATCTGGACATGTTTGTGGTGACCTGATGTGCCTATTCTCCCTCTCTTTTCCTCTCTGCTTATAAATAAATAAATATTTTTAAAAGGAATCAAACAGGTATGAATATGTTAAAAATATATGTATATATAATGTCTAAATTTATTTAAAAAATTTGCAAACAACTTTTAAAAAGAAAATTGAATTAATAACATTAGAGGTGAATCAGAAGTCTTTGCCATAGATAGCAATGAATGTAAGAGCATAATAGCTCACAATATGAAACCTCTCTTTCTAATATGCTGAAAAATCAAGAAAATATATGTATGGCTAGAATATAAATAATTTCACATATCCATAACAAACAAACATTGAGATTGAAATAGTAACAGTCTCTTAACAAAAAAAATAAATAAATAAAAGGCCTAGGACCTTCAAGGAAGAGCTAACATCAGTGTTCTTCACCATATTCTATAGAGTAGAAAATGAGGAAACTATTAAATGGCATTCATTAAATCAGCATTCCCTTTATGTCCAAACTGGATAAAGTCATAATAAAGGAAGAAAAAGTAGCCAAATCCTCTGATGAACATAGATGTAGCAAATGGTCTTTACTAGGAAGTTACAGCTCAAAACATGTGATACATCACATAGATCAAAGGCAGAGTGATCATATCAGTATAGCTCAGAAATTTATGGTAAGAACTATCAAAGAAACTAGTAATAAAATTTTAAAAAGGAAAAACATAAAATAAACTAGTAATAAAAGGAACAAACTAACATAATTAAGAGCTATATACAACTAAATTTTAACCAACATTACTAAATGGGAAAGTACTCTAAGTATCTCCTATAAATTCAAGATAAAACAAAAGTGTCCACTTTTGCCACTCTTATTTAATTCTTAGCTAAAGAAAAAAGTAAATAAAAATAAAATTAATGGTTATAAAAATAAATGAGATTATTTGCTTACTTTTAGATGATATATTTTGTGCATAGAATAACCTAAAACCTGCACATCAAAAGTCTTAGAAGTGATGAACACTTTCAATAAATAGCAGGAATCAAAATTTGTGTAGCTTTTCTACTTACTATTTACAATACTTTTGAAAAATTAAAATACCTTGAAATAAATATAGAAGTAAAAGTCCTCCACAATAAAAAAAAAAATTAAACACTGGTAAAAGACAGTCAGGAAATCACTAAAAGTTTAATAGGCCTCCTGTAGTCATGGATAAAACAAATTTATACAATAAATGAAGATGGCTATTATAACAAAGGCTACTACTGATTTAGTAAAATCCTCATCTGAATTCTAATCTGTGGTGGTTTGATTCAGGTGTCCCTCATAAACTTAGGTGTTCTGAATGCTAGGTTCCCAGCTGATGGATATTTGGGAATTAATGCCTCCTGGAGGGAGTGTATGGTTGGGGGCGGGCTTAAGGGCTTTATAGCCAGGTTCCCCATGCCAGTGTTTGGCACACCCTCCTGTTGCTGTGGTCCATCTTATGTTGGCCAGAGGGTGATGTCCACCCTCTGCTCATGCCATGGTTTTCCCCTGCCATCGTGGAGCTTCCCCTCGAGCCTGTAAGCCAAAATAAATCTCTTTATCCCAGAAGCTGCTCTTGGTTGGGTGATTTCTACCAGCAATGAGAACCAGACTGCAACAGTAAAGTGGTACGGAGGACTGGGATTGCTGCTAGACACCTGACTATGTGGCTTCAGCCTTTTGGAGCTGATTTTCAAGAGGAATGTGGAAAGAGTTGAAACCTTGGCCTAAGAGATGCCTTGCAGTGCTGTAACTACAGCTTGATGGACTATTCTGGTCTGAGTTGCAAGACCTGAATGCAATAAGAACTATGGACTGTGAGGTTTGGCTTATGAGGGTGAGAAAGAAGTTTGCTTGGTCTGGGATAGCAGTTTGTGTAGAAGCTTGCTCTTATGCTCATGTCTTGAGAAGTTGTGCAGGGTTGCTTTGCATAGAAATGAACTGGTGTGAGCAGAGGGATATGGCACAGAAAGAAAAATCTTTGGGTGAACTGTTGCCCATTCAGCTGAAACTGAGAGATTACAACCTTTGAGACTGGGCTAGCTGACCTGTGCAGGGGCAACAAGAAGAATGTAGACTCTTTAGAAGGGGCCTGAGTGAGCAAGGAGTGTCCTGTTCTTCAAAGTCTGCTTTATTCCCCCCTGGATTAACAAATTGGCACCCTATCTGGTATCATGGAGTACAAGAAATGCTGGAAAGAGGCTCATTGAGTTTGCAACATGGTCTTGTGCTTTGGAAATGGCCATGGGGCAGTCTGAAGCAGGTTTGCTGGCTGCCTGCATAGAGACCCCATGGGGCCATGAGGATGAACCGTGGCTTGCAGTGGAGACCCAGTGGAGATGCCGGGACCATGAAATGGCTGCCAAGGAGCTGCCTGCCCGATGAAGTTTTCCAGGACTGTGAGTAGCCTAGCTGGAGGGGCGGAATTGGAATGCCAGAGACTTGTTGCTGGTTAGAATTATCAGACTTAAAAATTTGTCACTGGCTAGAGTTGTTGGACTTGAAGCTACAGATGTTTGCCCTGGTTGTTTTAAATCTTGTATTGGTTGAATGTTTCTTTGCTATGCCCAATGCTATCTATTGCAGTGTGAATATTTATTCTGTGCCATTATGGGTTTTTTGAGGTTATATTTTGTTATTATGGCTCAGTTAAAAGATCTTGGATTATGGGAATGTATGAACATCATTGTGATTGATAAAAACTATGGGGACTTTTAAAATGAGATGAATGCATTGCATTTTACCTCATGTATGATTATCAGTTTATGGGGGCCAAGGGCGGAATGTGGTGATTTGATTCAGGTGTCCCCCATAAACTTAGGTGTTCTGAATGCTAGGTTCCCAGCTGATGGATATTTGGGAATTAATGCCTCCTGGAGGGAGTGTATGGTTGGGGGCGGGCTTAAGGGCTTTATAGCCAGGTTCCCCATGCCAGTGTTTGGCACACCCTCCTGTTGCTGTGGTCCATCTTATGTTGGCCAGAGGGTGATGTCCACCCTCTGCTCATGCCATGGTTTTCCCCTGCCATCGTGGAGCTTCCCCTCGAGCCTGTAAGCCAAAATAAATCTCTTTATCCCAGAAGCTGCTCTTGGTTGGGTGATTTCTACCAGCAATGAGAACCAGACTGCAACATAATCATAGTAAAAAATACTAAAATAATTCATATTTAACTCAAAACAATAGGGACATAACAAAAAAACTTAGGAGGCTACAAAATACTTTAAATTTCTACTACAGTCTAAGACTAGTAAAAACAGCATGATACTGGTTCAAAAGTAAATGTACAAATCAATTGATAGAAATAGCTGAGCCAGAGTTAAACCCACAGAGCTACAGCCACTTTACTTGTGACAAATGTGTCAAAACATACACTAAAAAAAAGATATGTTCTTCAACAAGTAGTGATGAAAAAACTGGAAAAAAACTCAACTTCAGATGGACCAGATACTTTAATGTAAGATTCGAATTTCTGAAAACATTAAAGAAAAAAAAGTAGGAAATGTACTTTATTGTGATATAGGAATAGGCAAGGGTTTTTTGAAATTAACTTGATATCCTAAAAAAGGCAAATAATTGACATATTGAATGAATGAATTAAATCTTTCTGCACAGAAAAAGAAACAATAGAGACAGCTTGGGAAAAGGGAGAAAAAAATTGTTAGCTAGGCATTTGACAAAGGATTAATTCTAAAAGGTGTAAATTACTCAGAAGTCTAACAACCAAAAAGAAAGAAAGAAAGAAAGAAAGAGAGAGAGAGAGAGAGAGAGAGAGAGAGAGAGAGAGAAAGAGAATGAACAAGAGAAAGAAAGAAAAATAGCTCGGGCTGGAGACATAGCTTATTGTTTAAAGCACTGCATCCAAAGCAAAAGGACCCGGGTTCAATTGCCCACAACCCATATAAGCCACATGTACAAGGTGGTGCATGCATCTGGAGTTCATCTGCACTGGCTGGAGGTCTTAGCACACCCATTATAAATGTAATGAAATTAACAGTTATCAAGGGATTAAATACAAATGGCATATGCCAGTAGATATATGAATAAAATTTCCAACAATGTTGACAATCAGGGAAAAGCAAATTCAAAGAACACTGACATTCTAGATCACTCTATCCAGAATGGTGATAATTAAGAAACGAACAATAAATGCTGATGAGAATGAGAAAAAAAGGAAAGCTTTCCACCCTCCTGGTGGGAATGTTAATTGTTACAACCACAGTGGAAATCAGCATAAAGTTTCTTCACAAAACGAAAAAAGAACTATCGTATGATCCTTCCATACCACTTCTGATGTCTCTCCAAAGGATGCAAGGTCACAGTATCCAAGTGACATTTGCACATTCATATTAGTATTATATTATTCATAGAAGCAAAGTTATAGAATCAGATTCATTGTTTTTCAACAGATGAGATGATAAAGAAAATATAATATATAAAATTGAAGCCTTATTGAACCATAGAGAAAAATATACATATACCATTTACAGGGAATTTGTTGAATCTGGAGATTGTATTAATTGAAATAAGCCAGATTATCATTTGTGGTCCCAAGTATGTATAATGATACACAAAACCATATTCATGAAAGCAGAACTGGGACTAAGGCTATAAAGGGGGCTACTACGAATAGAAAGAGAAAAGTAGAAGAAAAATAGAATATGACTAAAGTACATCACATATGTGAAATAAACTGTTTTATAAAATCCATTTCTATATATGAATAATACCTATGATTAATAAAGAGCATATCAGGACTAAGAAAATGGCTGATCAGATTAAGTGCTTGCCACACAAGCATGAGTACCTAAGATCCTATCAACAGCACCCACATACATGCTTGGAGAGCATGCTGGTCCAGCTAGAATTCCAGCATGCAGGGTGCAGAAGCAGTGCATGCTAAAAAGAGGTTTGCTTGTCTGAGTAGACAAATCAAGTGGGAGATCATGCCTCAGTAAGTAAACTAGAATTCAAATGAAACTACCTGATCTCAAGCCATATGAGCACAAATGCAACTGCACGCACATGTGCTTACATCATGTGTGCGTACATTTCATACACAAAAATAACATAACATGTGTGGTATTACCTTCAGGAGTTTATTAAAGCTTATAACTTAGACCTCCAACTGCCTGACTGGAAGAGGTATCTTTGTGGGTGGATCCAAGGGTCAGCTATAAAGTATGGGGGCAGATCTGGAATTTCCAGCCAAAGATATGCATAGTGCTAGAGCATTGTCTGGCATTCCTGGAATGCGCTTGCTTTTGGTGTTGGTGGTGGATTTATTGTGCATGGACTTGTGAAAGTGGGATCGCTTCTTCTGCCATCATGGAACCTCCCCTGCACCTGTAAATTTTGATGAGTCTCTTCCTCCCATAACTTGTGCCTCGTTTGGAGGTTCATCCCAGCATCCAAAGCTGATTGTAATAAGAATTGATACCAAGGACTTAGGTAGAATTGATGAGATGAATCTGATCATGTGAATTTTGGTCTTTTGGAACTTATGTGCTAGAGAAATTGGGAAGTTTATGCTTGCAACTGAAGATGCTTTCTGGAATGGTAAGCCAAGTAGTATGGACTATTCTGATGAGAGTTTTAGAATGCCAAGTGCAGAAAGAATTGCATTTGGAGGTTTGGCTTATTAACTTTCTAAAGGGAAGGAAAGACTGCAGAAAACTTTGTTGGAACTGGGCCATTGGCATAAGAGCTGGCTGCACTCTGCTGCCCATGCACAGAGTTTGATCAAGGTTCTATGATTCAAATATCTGGTATTTTCCCAGTTACACAGCAGAACGCTTAGTACTAGTAGATAATAAAATAAAAGATAAATATGTAATCAAAGCAAACAAAAAATGAAACATGATACATTATAAAATGGCTATTTCATTTCAGCCCATTTTTTTTTTTTATTTTGTATGTGAGGGTTTCTACTGTTTCAGAAGGGAAAGATATATTAAAATCATTTCTGAAATCAGGTGTGCCAGGAAAAACAGTAAAACAAACAAAACAGCAGTAAATGTTTTGCAGCTTATCTCCAGAGATACTGGTTATTTTGTTCCTTTTTATAAATTAAATTTTATTTTTAAAATGGTTATATTGCTATATTCCCTTTCCTCCACCTCCATTCCAATGAGCACACTCCTCTGTGAGGTTATTGGTTCTTCCTGCGTGGTCATGAACCACTAGGGAATTTGACACATGGCTGTACTTGAATGCAGCGGAGTCTGACAGAACTTCTCCATCTCAACCCTGTCAGATGGGGTAGTGGAACACATTGTTTTCAAATCATTGACCGGGAAGTCTTGCAATGCAAAGTTACTAGAAATGTACTCTTTTGACACATTATTTATTAGCTTAACTTATTTTCCTTGCAAAGACTTCATTTGTCATTTTTCAAAGAATATGTACATCCTTGTTTTTTTTTAAGTAGAAAAGCAAGAACAATTTTATGATAAAAATGACTAACTGAAGCTGTTACAAACATTCAAACCAATAATGACTTTAGAAAAGTATAGTTGTTTGTTACACTTGTTAAAGACTGCAAGACATATTTTCATCAAATGGTGCCAAGGGACTGGAATAAAGATTGTGACAATGGGCCCCGTAGAGATTTACAGTCAAGGAGCAGGGTTGTGGGCAGTTAGAGGAAGTTTTCTGAGAAGAAACAACTAGAGGGTTTCTTGCTACACCAACATCACAGGTTTGTGGTGTTGTATGTTTTTATCTTGTGGTGTTGGGGATCTAATCCTAGGCATCATGCATGTAATGCCAGTACTCTAACACCTGAGCTATCCCCTCCCATAAACAGAATTCTTGCTGAGCACAAGACAGCTGATGACATAGAGAAGATCCTTAGATACTATGGGTGGGATTTGCTTAATGAACTTGGCTCACATGGATGATTATTAACCACTGGATTCTGCAAGGACACAGGGAATAAAAACATATGCAGGCTTACTCCTTTAGAGGGTCAAAGGAGCCTAATGAATGTTTTGGTCCAATTAAAACACGTTTCATAGGAGGCACTTTTCCCCTTACATTCTTGAAGGAATGAGTCATGCAGTGAAATTACAAGTAAATAGTAGCTTAGAAAATTAAATGCTTTACTTAGAATTTTAAGTTGATACATAAAATTTACTATTCCAAATGCATGATTTCAAAGTACATTAATAAAAGGGATCACAGTATAACATAGACATTCCTGTTGTGTACTTTATTGGCACTTTTTATGGTAAGATTACCTGAGGATCTCAATTGTAATTATTAGAATATTTAAATATTTAATCAACTGTGGGCAGAATCTTGCAAATTGGTGAAATAATTCCCATTTTAGACTGGAGTGGAAAGAAGATCGGTTTACTTAGCGCACTTCAGAGAACAGCAGATATCCTGGTAACATCAGTACCTGTGTATACCAGTGTGCTGTGGGGCATTCCATTTTAACCCAGTACGCATTTAGGTTGGGTGAGCTACTTTGTATGGCATTGCCTAGCATGTAGCTCCCATCATGCAAATGAGAAACTGTTAAGAAAAGCAACTTCCCACTTATGCAATTTCTGTCAGAGAACAAGAATATCTTGGTGGCATTAGGTTGGAGCTAATTCTTTTTCTCACACCCTTCTCCCATTTTTCCAGTTTGGGCTGAACAGAGCTGTTTTGTGGTTAATTTCCACTTGAGGGAAACTTTCTCCGCTAGATTATATAGAAGACCCACTGGTCTTTCCATCATAGCCTTTTCCCCACACAATCATTTTTCTTTTTTGGATAAAAATATCTTGAGTTAAGTTTCTCCTTTACTGAAATCTGGTGTCTGTCCAGTGCTGATCTTCAGCTACCCCATAGCTCTGCGTATAATGCCCAGGCAGGGTCACTTCCAGGAATGGGAAAATGTATTTTCTTTGCTGGGGTTTTTATTTGTTTCTGTTTAGTGGCTTCCTTTCCTTTTCTTTCTTCCTCTCTCCTTCTCCTTTCTTCTCTTCCTCCCTCCCCATCTCCCCATTCCTCACTTCTTTCTCTTCCTTCTTTCATTCTACTATTACTAGTTTTGTGGATGGAAATATTCTGTGCCTACACTGACATTTTATTTTTGAAATACATAACCTGCACTCTGGTTTTACAGGTCTACAGAGGGGAGCACATTTTGTACCCTCTAGATACTATAAGAGACACACCCATACAAGACTATAAGATTTGAGGTATTTGAATTCATAATTAGGTAAGAGTTTGATTTTAAATTCTCTAGGAGACTAATGCTATTGGGTATTTACATGGATCTGTGAAATTTTGTTTATGGGATATATTTGACTATCTAGGGGCTAAAGGCACGGTGTTATTTTCTAACAAATGATCCCTACTAAATTATATTCTTTCCCTAGTCTATGAAATCTATGCATATTAATTTTCTTTTTTCTCCTTAAGTGTTCACTTTAGTGTGTGTGTGTGTGTGGGGGGGGGTTCATGTGCCTGTGCCATTGCAGCATTCATTCAATCAAATGCAGTGGCCACATCAGATGTTCCACACCATTGCTCTTCTGCCAGATGTTTCTTTCTTTCTTTTCCCCCTTTTTTTGAGCATTCCAGTGAATTCAGTTCTTTGCTGCTAAGGGTCCCTATAGGACTGGTGTTACAGATGAAATAGCTATGCCCAGCCATTTATGTGGGTCTTGAGGATCAAGCCCATAATTAAAATAAGGTTCTTCACATAATATTATCTTGAATAAAGTCAAGCACATATCTAATGTTTAATCTTCATTGTCAACTTAACTAGCTTTAGAATCACTTAGGCAATTGTGGTACATCTCTGAGTGTGTCTGGGGGGCATTTCCAGAGAAGATTCACTGTATGTGGGGTGGGGGGAGGACATACCTACAGTGTCATTACATGGGTTAGTGGCCACTTGGATGATTAAATAAACAGAGAGTGGCTGGCACCCCTCTTTCTCTACTTTCTGACCTCCATGGTATGAATTGTTCTTCTCTGCTCCCCTCCCTTAACCACTATGATAAATTGACTCCTCATAAACCCTGAACGCAAATAAGTCTTTCTTCCTTCTAATTTAATGTTAGTTATTTTATTGTATTAACTAGACAATGAAGTACAGCATGATCCCTTTTAAGAAGGGAAAAGGGGGAATTTTCTATGCACAGGAGATGGGGAAATGACCACAGAGGGACAGTCTGGAGTATAATAGCACAAGTCAATACTGTTAGCAGCCACAATAAAGTGAGGAAGTGAAGGAACCAACTCTCTGGAACTTTCAGAAAGATAGGGGTTTTGTCAATACCATAAATTTAAATAGTAAACTTAGTATTAAATATCTATTTTCCAGAACCATAAGAGAACAAGTGTGTATTTTTAAATCCTATAGCATTGTGATAATTTGTTGCAGTAGTTATAGGAACCCAATATAGAGCTGAGCCTTACCTACCTTATTCTGTCTATCCAAAGTGAGAGTCAATTAGATATCTCAAGAATGTCTACTTGTCCATTTTGCACAAATTTGATACTATTTCTCCTCAAACTTTGGCATAGAAATGATATTACTTCCCCTCCCCATTCAGTCAGATATGTAGCATATTTCCATGTACCATGGAAATAAAAATAGTATGTCCTCACTTCATTTGTTAGAATTGCCATGTTATTTTGCTTAATTTAGAGTTTTCAGAAAGTTGTGAATAACGATGAAATAAAGATCTCATATTGCACTCTTAAAGGTGAAAAGAATTTTTCCTCACCTCCATGAGAAATTTTGTGAGACATTGTTAATGCTCAGAAACAGGAATTTCACACTGAGATTTTTTAACATGAGACAGAGGTACCTTGTAATAATTAGGCTTTTAAGCCCATTACCAGAGGCAAAATAGCACAGACACGCATGACTTCCCAGTGGCCAATACTGGTACTGTGAGAAGGCAAATCACAAAAGCTAGTGGTAAGTGCCAGATGATCAGGAAAGCTATTCAATGGCACATTTCTACTGTTGTCTTTCCTGTGTGTCAGTTAAACAAAAAGAGCTTTCCAGATCCCAAAGCTTCCAAAAAAGGCTGATACTTTTCACTAAATTATCCTTTTCTAATGTTAGAAGAGCCATGCAACATTTGCCTAACTACACTGAAAAGCTAGTGGATCTCCTGTCACGGGCCAAGTGTAAACACTTGAGGTGGAGAGGAGATGACAAGAATCTGAAAACAATATTTTACATCTCTTCTTTATAATCTGCTCATTAGATCCAACTATTTATATTTGCACAGGGAATGTTAATAGTTATCCCAATTTCCCATTGCTTTAAATTATCTTTTTCTGTTTTACACTATTGGCACTAAGGGTTGCACTAACCTTAATGAATTTCTAAAGTCCTATAATTGTTTGCATTTGGACTTTACTTTTTAAATAGCAATCTGTTTATCCTTTTAAGTTATTTTTATTTAGTTCCATTATTTGTCGATAAGTTATGATAAACACACTGGATTTGAAGTTGTAATTAGAAATTTCACTACAATACTTTTATGATACTAAGATGTTACAATATTATACAACTCTATGACATGGACATTTCATAATGTAAAATACAAACATTGAAATTAACATATTTAATAATTTTAAGGTCTTATACAACTAGACTAAATAGAATAAAATATGTTTGGGAAATTCATATATTTATATGTGAGTCTTCTATTAATTAAAATATTCACTTTTGCTATCAGTTTCATTAAAAATTAATAAACTTCTTAAATTGTTTAATATTTGTAGTTTTAAGAATTTTCCATTATTATATCACAAATGATACAATATGGCATTATATAGTATTAATATTGATATGAGCAATTAAAACAATGTATGGCTAATTATAAATTGATGTTTATCAGTATATTTATAAAATATATTAATATTATAGTAAATCTATAATTTCATCAGTAGGTACTATGGTGGTTTAATTCAGATGTCCTCCATAAACTTGGGTGTCTGGAATGCTAGATTCCCAGCTGATGGAGATTTGGGAATTAACACCTTCTGGAAGGAGTGTATTGTTGGGGGTGGGCTTATGGGTATTGTATCCAGTTTCCCCTTGCCCGTGTTTGGCACACCCTCCTGTTGCCTTGGTCCACCTTATGTGAGCCAGGCGGGCGGTAATGTTCACCCTCTGCTCATGCCATGGTTTACCCTGCCATCATGGAGCATCCCCTTGAGCCTGCTAGCCAAAATAAACCTCTTTTATCCACAAGCTGCTCTTGGTTGGGTGATTTCTACCAGCAATTTGAAACTGACTGCAACAGTAAAGTGGTTCTGAGGAGTGGAATTGCTGCTAGACACCTGACTGTGTGGCTTTGGCCTTTGGGAGCTTGTTTTCAAAAGGAATGTGGAAGAATTTGAAACCTGGGACTAAGAGATGCCTTGCAGTGCTTTACATATAGCTTGATGGAATTCTCTGGTCAGAGTTGAAAGACATAAGTGTAGTAAGAACTGTGTACTGTAAGGTTTGGTAGATGAGGGTGAAAAAGAGCTTTCCTTGGAGTGAGGTAGCAGTATGTGTGAAGCTTACTGTTATGCTCATGTCCTGAGAAGTTGTGCAGGGTTGCTTTGCATAGAAATGGATTGGTATGAGCAGAGGGATATGGCACAGAAAGAAAAAACAAAAAATGAAATCTTTGGTCCTAAACTTCTGCCCATTCACCAGCAAATGGTTTGAGAGATTATAACCTTTGAGATTGGGCCAGCTGACCTGCACTGGGGCAATAGGAAGAATGTAGAATCTTTTGTAGGAGCCTGAGTGCTCAAGGAATGTCATGTTCTTCACAGTCTGCTTTATTTCCCCCTGGATTAACAAACTGGCACCCTGCCATGTATTGTGGAGTAGAAGAAATGCAGGAAAGAGAGGCTCATTGAGTTTGCAACATGGTCTTGTGTTTTGGAAATGGCCATGGGCAGTGTGAAGCAGGTTTGCTGGCTGCCTGCATGGAGACACCATGGGGCCATGAGGATGAACCATGGATTGCAGTGGAGACCCAGTCGAGAGGTTAGGACTACCAGACGGTTCTAAGGAGAGCTGCTGACGCCAATGAAGTTTTCCAGGATTGTGAGTAGCCTAGCTGGAAGAGCAGAATTGGAAACCCAGAGACTTGTTGCTGGTTCAGACTGAGAGATTTGTCACTAACTAGAGTTGTTGGACTTGGAGCTACAGAGTTTTGTATTTGCCCTGTTTAAATCATGCATTGCTTAAGCATTTCTTTGCTATGCCCAGTGCCATCTTTGGCAGTGTTAATGTTCATTCTGTGTCACTATGGGTTTTTTGGGGAATTTTTTGGTATTATGGCTCAGTTAAAAGACCTTGGACTATGGCGATGTATGAACATCATTGGAATTGATAAAAAAATATGGAGAATTTTAAAGTTGGGCTGAATGCATTGTATTTTATGTCATGTATGGATATCAGTTTATGGGGGCCGGGGGTGGAATGTGGTGGTTTGATCTAGGTATCCCCCATAAACTTAGGTGTTCTGAATGCTAGGTTCTTAGTTTATGGAGATTTGGGAATTAATGCCTCCTGGAGGGACTGCATTGTTGGGGCAGGCTTATGGGTGTTATAGCCAGATTCCCTAAGCCATTGTTTGACACACTCTCCTGTTGCTATTGTCCACCTTATGTAGGCCAGGGGTTGATGTCCACTCTCTGCTCATGCCATTGTTTTCCCCTGCCATCGTGGAGCTTCCTCTTGAGCCTGTAAGCCAAAATAAACCTCTTTTTCCCACAAGCTGCTCTTGGGAGGTTGATTTCTAACAGCAATGAGGACTTGACTGCAACAGGTACATTTATAGAGCAGATATCATATTTTTATACACTAAAGAAATTTGTTCTAGAGAAATATACCTAGGTAACAGCTGCATTAAAAAGTGACATTTATGAGATGGAAAAGAAGGTAACAATACATGATGTATCCATATGAAATATGTTGTTAATAATAATAAACATAAAAAAGAAAAACATGCCGGGCGTGGTGGTGCACGCTTTTAATCCCAGCACTCAGGAGGCAGAGGTAGGATGATCACCATGAGTTTGAGGCCACCCTGACACTCCATAGTGAATTCCAAGTCAGCCTGGGCTAGAGTGAGACCCTACCTCTAAAAACAAACAAATAAACAACAAAAAAAGAAAAACATGATGTTTGTATTCTATAAATTACTGTATGTATTCAAAGGATTACATTAAGTATATTTATTAAGGATTGAGTTTTATAAATTTTAAAAATAAGAATTTCCTTATTAGAAGTATTTCATGGTTGTTTATTAAACATTAAATAATTAAAGTGTAAACTCAAGCATGAAAAATAATTACCTTTCTTGTTTTCTAGTTTTTTAAAAAAACACAATGCTTTTTGTGCTCTTTAAATAATTCATGTTCTGAAAATATTGAAAGTGATATTCATGTCTGATAAGTAACATAATAAAACATCATTAAAGTGCATTTAACTGACAATGTCATGCTCTTGCCAAGTGATTTGGCCATAGCATTGAAGTGCTATCCAACTACAATACCAATGACTGGCAGGGATAAAATGCTAAGCCATTATTTCATGTCTGGAGTGCAGCTGATATTTAATTTTCTGTCTTTCAATTCCATATCATAATCATATTCAATGTGTTTGCAAAGTCCACAATACATTTTACTTTGATACAATGCCTCCTCTTACTTTTATGCATTATTGTTCAATGCAATTAAGTATACAATATAGAAAATTTATTTGCTATATTGCAAAGGTCTAGACATATTTTCTCTACTGAAACAAAACATATTATTGTGCAAGAGATATGCTATTGATTAGGAGAGTAGAGTGAGTTCCTGATTTTATGGCATATGAAGATCCATGCACGAATATGTTGCAGCCTTAAAATATTGTTTAATTGTAACAATATGTGAAAGAGAAAATAAAATATAAAAGGATAACCATGAATGAAGCTAATGGAGATCTTTTATCCCCAAGCAAGAACTAGAGCTGATAAAATTTTTAGACCATAAATGTCATCACATATACACACCAAGTGTTCATGGTCCATTTCTAATTGACACGTAACAATTGCATTTTCTTATGGTGAGAAACATGGCATATTATGCATGTTAAGTATGCAATTTCACAATACATAGCTACATATGATAAATATATGAGAGTACACATACTTACAATATTCAAAAACTAAAATAGATAAAATATGGTAATAGTTTTTAGAAATTATGAACATAGTGTCATATGTGAAAAAAATAAAAATTAGGTATACAAAAATAAATTTTAGAGTTGTCAGAAATGATGGGTTAGATAGTTAGAGAATGCAATATAAAATCCTAAAATATGTGACATTTAGGAATTCAACCAATTGACACAAATGGCTGGAATGAGGAAGAGGGAAGAAGAGCAATGAACATGATAATTAATCCAAAAACAAGAGTATAGAGCACTTTGGCTTTGAACATGTGAAAAAAAAGTACTGTGAAAATAATTTAGGAGTCAAAGCAAGAATATTTTCAAATTAGTACAATAAAAATTCCTAGGTTAAGATAATAACATTTCCCAAACTGTTATTCACCCCTCCACACACTGCTTATCACATAATTTTATAATACAAAACATAACTTAAAATTACCTAAGAACATGAAGAATAATATATAGGAGCTGTAGAAGGGTTCATCAACATAATTTACCTCTTGGTCTTATTTTCATGGTTTATATCCATTAGTACATTTTATTCTAGCAACATTATTATTTTATACTTAATATACTTCAGTCAGTATGTTAAAATATATTCAATTGATTAACAGTCTGAACATTCATATTTATTGTGTTTTTCCTTCATGCTATCTTTATGGATTTTTTTCTGACATATTTAAAAATATCTCATTATATTTTATGTTGTAGTTGAAAAGGATATCTCAAAACTACACATGTTGTATTGAAGAAAATACAGCCTTGAAACACCCACACAAAAACTTATATTGAAATTTTAGGTCAGCTTCTAATTAACTTTGTAGATTTTGGATAATGTGCTTGATGATGTCTGTAATGAGTATCTTCACATATAAAATAGAAATTAAACCTAGTTTATATTTGTGAGAAGAATTTGAAATACTTTATTTTACATGATTTAATAGCAGTATGGGAACGAGCAGTTATAATGAAGCCCTTATAACAATTGCAGTAATAAATGTTTGGTCCTATACACAGATATGCAAATCTGAATATTTGATATGCTCCCTTTCTTTTTTATTTTAAACTTATTTATTTGATTCCAAAAAATTAGATACCATTATGGTACTTTAAAATATTATTTTAAAATAACTTATTTATTTATTTACTTGCAATCAGACAAGCAAAGAGAGAAGGGAGGAGAGAGAGAGAGAGACAGAGAGAGGGAGAGAGAGAGGGAGAGAAACTGGCATGTCAGGGTCTCTAGCCACTGCAAATGAATTCTAGATGTATGCACAACTTTATGCATTTGGCTTTACATGGGGAATGCAGAATCGAACCTGACTTGTTAGAACCAGAAGGCACCACCTAAACTCCTGAGACATCTCTCCAGCCCCTAAAGCATTTTTTTTTTTTTATGTTAACCTTCCCAGCTCACTCCTCTATCCCTATTCTCTTCTTGGATTTCCCAAACTTAACCTTCTTATTTTTTAATTTTAAGAAACAATGACTTATGTTGGTTTTCAATTACTTTAAATAATACATTTTATGACAAGAAAGTTTTTTAAATATATTATTTATTTATTTATGTGAGAAAGAAGGACAGGGCAATCCAGGTCTCCAGCCATTGTAAATGAACTTCAGACACATGCACCACCTTGTGCATCTGGATTACAAGGGTCCTGAGGAATCTAGCCTTGTTCCTTTGGCTTTTCAGGCAAGGGTCTTAACCACTAAGCAATCTCTCCAAACCCAAGAAAAGTTTTTAAAGACAATTATTATAGGGTAGAATAGGGACAACGGAGGAAATGGATAGAAAAGTGTTTGTACTATGTAACATTTTGTCTAGTCATAGGATCCTTTGTTTTGTTCTTTTACTCTCAGGTCATTGAGCTGAGCAACTAAATTCTTCACAAGCTTTACTGAACAAATGCAGTCAAGAACAGAAAAAGAAGAGTTTCACCAAAGCTAGCATTTACTCAACATCTAGAATACAGCTGATTCTCTAAATTGAGCTGAGTATTTTTATAAAGCTTTCAGTTAGCATGGGAAACTATCTAATATTGTAAAGTAAGCAACTTTGTAAATGTTTCTATTTGTCTCTTCATGTAAATAAAATCTTATATTTTGTTAAATATTTGAATGTTGCAGAATTTTATGAAAGTGGGTGGTTAAAGTACATTTATATCAGTGAAAAATTCATATACCAAACCAATAAAAGGATTAATCACTAAATATAAAAGTCAAATGGTGACAGGAAGAAGAGCCATCAGTCAGATGAAAATAACCAAAGACAAATCCATGCTAAAACTTTACTCAAGTTTTAATGTTTGTTAACACCCATTTGCATATCCTGACCTGCCTGTGGCCATATCAGAAAATGTTCAAAGTATTCTATCCTTAGTTACTGAAAAGCAGCACTGAATATAAATACATTCATAAGTCACAGTCCACATAGTTTTAACCAGGTTGATATGCTGGACACCGTCACATGAACTTTTACTGTGTCGTGCACGAGGCTTATTGGCAAGAGTTGTCTTTAATAAGAAATTACTTTCTTGCTAAATAAAATTATCTAAGCTTTCACCTTTGCAATTGCTATAATGTCTCAATTTTTGTTGGATATTCTCCTTAAAGGTTTACATTTTTCCCTGCTATTACTTTTGAAAGCTTAATATATTTTTTCATTTCCCAAACACAGATGAAGTTCCTTGATTTCAGAGGTTTATTTTGTTCTTATTTTTGTAGATTATTGCTACACATCCAATAATCTGCTTTGAAATACTTTATCAATATAATATAAAATATTCCATAATTACAATATTTTGATTTTATAAAATGAGTTGCTTTATCATATTCATTGAAGGAAGAACATTTAGCTAATCTTCCTCTAATTCATTTTTAGAAAAATACTATAGTAGTGTTGTATGTGATTGATACTGTGATCATACTCTTTTGGTCCTTTCTAATGGTAGTGAATAGCTTTGTTTGTGATTAGAGTTCTGAACACATTTCCAGGCTACCCATGTGGAGGAAATATTTTCAATTAAAACATAGAAAATCAATTCTTCATTAAAAATAAATATTTTATTTTTAATGTGCTTTGATAAACCTCCATTCTATTTATAGAACATAAAAAGACAAGTGATTAAATAAATAAATACAAGTCCAAATTTGAGAAGTTTACATTTTAAAGGAAAAGTTAGTACTCATAATGTAAAAGAAAGTTATAATAATACATCAATTTGCCTCTACTGATAATCTATACTTTTCCTATACCCACTGAATCTGCTACCACATTGAAACATCTTAAAGGGCATTAAACAAGGTCAATTACAAAATGTTTAATGTAAGAGGCCATTAAAACGTCATTCTGCGCACATTGAAATAAGATACTTTGGGTGGTTAAGTTTTATTTTTATTTTTGTCATAACACTGCTACCAAATTTATAATGTAAATTAGTATGGCATAAAATAAACATCAATTATTGAGTTATATAAATTTTAATTAGATATATTTATATGTATGCCAATGTTAATTTGAAAACTCAGAATTCTAAAAAATACAGTGGATATTGAAAAGACTGTGCAAAATTTGAAATTTCATTAAGTTCATTTAAAATAAGGATTTTAGGGTAGCCCAAAATTTTTAAGAATATTTCAAAAATAGTACCAATAGACATATAGAAATACCTGTATAACAAATTACTAAAGTATATATTGTAAATATATTTTACTCAATGAATTAATATTTTAAATTAAAGGTAAAATATGTTCTCTTCTCTTCCTAAATTCTTATGTTAGTTAAATACTACGTGAAATTCAAAGATAGACTTAGAGCTTTTAACATTTACTGGTGCCCTAGGAATATAGAAGAAATATGACACCATGTACGTACACTTTCAGTTTTTAAGTATTAATATTATTTTACACAATTTTTGTTAAATATGAAGTATTCTACTCTAATTATATAGTAATTAGACATTCCATAATAACTTAAATTAACTGAATATATGCAGTGTAATATTATTAAAGCAACCCCTTATTAAATAATCCACTAGTAGATTTAGTTTAATAACCAATTATTTGTCATAATCAGTATTCTTTGTTTTGTTGATTGGTTTATAGACATCCACCAAGTTAGGTATAGTATAGGCTTCTTAGTCTCTCATTTTGTGAATTCTGTTCATTTTAAAATATAATGCTGTGACCTTCACTTTACAGGTGGTGAAACATACAGGGAGTTTAGAAACTGTTTGTAGAGATCCCCAAGCAGTATCGGGAACATTTATACATTCTATGTGTTATCAGAATCTATACTCCACAATTCTATATACACTTCATGAGTAAGGCGAAAATCAAATAAAAAATAAGGAATGAAAGCATGGCCAAACACATACACACACACACACACACACATAAACAAATGCATATAGGCATTATTCAGAGAGAAGAGAAGATAGAAAAGTGAAGAAATTTGACTATTTTATGTATTTAGCATTTCTTTCTGACTTTATACAAGTGTGTATTAGACTAGTCATATATAAATGAGATATTTGGATTGAATGATTCGTGTGAGTACTCTGCTGCCTCCAGTTATCATTTCCCTTAGTCCTAAGCTCTTTGTTGCTACAAAGCTCTGTTTAGGTCAAGCCTTTTTCACTGTTTCAGGTTTTCCTCAGATGTACATTACACTCTATATCCATCTTACATGTATCCAGCTCATGAAGAGATGAAGGAGTAAGCATAGGTATATTTGGAGAACTGTCATTCTAAACAGCTATTTTGGGTGATTGTCCTGCAAGAATCTGAAACATAGATTCTTGCTCATTCTTTCCTCTGCCAAGGGAGTGACTATCACCTCTCAGTGCTCACCAGCTAACAGACCCACCATGCACCTTCTCATTCCTCTTTTGTGATGAAATATGGTCCATATCTTTGGGGGAAGAATGCAGGGATCTAGTGAAATAATGATTATTGGCCTGAATTGTTTTTTAGTGTTTTGACAGGTGATGTGAGTAGGACACTAGATGCTGTCATGATTTCATTTAGGTAGGTCTACAAGCATTAATGTGATGGGCTGTGGAATACTTCTCCAATTCTGAGACTGTAACCTTATCCTCATGTTCCCCCAAAGAGCTGGCTTGACCTTTGATACATTTACATCAGAACACTTTTATGGGCTCCAAGCTAAAAGACAAGAAAATGTCCTGATGTATAATTTTCTTTCTTTTGTCTTATCAGAAACCATCTCAGGGTTCTTGGCTCAGTACCCTCTACCTGTTAATACAATAAAACTTTGTTCCTTGAAATGTCTTATTTTTGTGTCACTTTTATGTTGTACTCATTTCTATTCATATTACTTTTTTTACATTATTAACCTTTGTTAGTTATTAAACAAGGTCTGTGGCTAGCCTAAACTTGACATGTAGTTTGACAGTCCTTGAATTTCTGATTGTCCTTCCCCTATGTCCTAAACAGTGGAATACAGACATGTGTTACCATGCCCAGCTTTGTTTCTTTAGATTTGAGAGTTTATTAATAAGTATTTTATATGTGTAATTTTGTTTCATTTACAAAATTCTTGTCATACTGCAGTATCACATTGTTTTAATTATGCTAGTTTTAAAATGTCTTCAAATATCTAGTGCCAACATTCCACTGTATTATCAAACTTTATAGAAATCCATTTAGCATACTTATCAGAATTTCATTAAATCTGTATCTTAATTAAATAAAGCCTTTAGAATTCTTGAATTTTTTAATCCAGATATAAGATCATTCAAATAAATACCTATAAAGGTCTGTATTTTCTTTATACGAATAGTTCCCATGTCTTACAAAATTATCCTTTTATTTTCAAAAAATCTTATTGTAAATTATTTAATTATATGCCTTTTCTAACCTACAATTTTTTATCTTACTCATCTAAGGATTGAATGACATTCAACTACAAGTGGAAAAGTCTACTTATCATAATAGAAGTAATTACTACAAGAACATGTACCTACCTCCTTTGAGAATTATAGAGTGTTGGGCCTTGAGAGGCCCAGACATGAGGCCTAGCAGAACTTCCTAAGCCTAGCTAAAGTTTGGTGACCTGTCTCTGGCCAGCTAGGATTCAGCAGGGCACCAAATTGCCTCTGGCCTGCTACTTCTGCAGAAAGGTTAGAGTTCCTGCCGGTGCTTAAAACCAATCATTTCAAAAGTCGGGGTATGCTATTGGCCCTTACACCTTATCCTTTCCTGAGATGCCCGCCTTTGTTCTCAACATTATATAGGCAAACACCTGTAACAATGAAGGGAGTTCCTGCTTTGACAAGACTCCCAACTCAGTGTGGTTTCTCTCCGGTGACTAGGAGAGGTTCTGAGCCGTGACACTCATCCTCCTCCTCAACCCCTTGGGAAGAACCAGCGGGCCTGGTCCTTCCTGAGCACTATCCACCCAGGGGGTGGAGCTCAGCATCACCCCATCCTAAAATCCCTGCTTTTGTTCTCAACATTATAACAACCGCCTGTAACAATAATGTGTGTTCCTGCTTTGATGAGACTCCCGGCTCTGTGGTTCTGTTCCTGGCTGTCAACACCCACCTTCCTCCTCAACCCCTTGGGAGGAACCAGTGGGCCAGGTCCTCCCCCAGCACTGCCTGCCAGTGGAGCCGGGCAATAGAGAATTGTCTTTCTGAAGCATTGCAATATGCATATATTCATTTTAGTCTTTTATTTTCTCCCTTGTGTTAGGTATTAAATCTATAAGTGCTATGTGAGCTATATAATGATATGTTATTAGATTTCCTGTTCTGAAGTAAACAAAACATGAGATAAATAGGCTGGAGAGGTGGTTTAGCAGTTAAGGCACTTGCCTGTGAAGCTTAAGAACCCTGGTTCAATTCCCCAGTACCCACATAAGCCAGAAACACATGGAGGCACATGTAACTGGAGTTCATTTTCAGTGGCTAGAAAGCCCTGGTGTACCCATTCTCTCTCTCTCTCTCTCTCTCTCTCAGTAAGTAAATAAATCAAATATTTAAAAATTGTATGAGGTAAATTTTGTTGACAATCTAGCAAACAAGAATTTATTTTTTGTTATAAAAGAATAAACTAAAGGTAAACTTGAAATCATTATATAGTAGTTCCCTCCTTCAATCTTGACAGTATTTTTACCAGTCAGACACTCACAACTCTTAGTATCAGTCAGCCCAGAGCTCATCTCTGACTGTGTCAAGCTGGTAATGAGAAACTTCAGTAGGTCTCTGGTAGTTGCTCAATTAAGAACATTATTTTTACATGTTCTTTGTTGGATGTAGTTCAAGTATCCATCAAGGCTTCATGAGTAAACATTTTATCAACATTGTGTGTTATGAGAATGGATACCTATCAACAATGCCAAGTTTGTACCATCAGCAAAGGAATTAAGCTTAGCTAAAGTAATTAAGGTTTAATTCCTACCAATAAATACTGATGAATTTATAAGAAAAAGTAGAGAAACCAGACACACACAAAATCTATCTCATCACATACAATGTCCTGTTCCACCTCAAGTGGCATAGTGGCACACAGACATGGTGAGAAATCAGCTGCTCTTGAATTGGCTAACTGATCCCCTCAGTGGTATAGGACCCATAGCTGGAGCCTGGAAACAAGTCAGAACCATATCCAAACATGAGCCCATTCTCCATTATCAAGCTACCACCAATTGTGGGCAACAAGATGGCCTGCACCTATTAGATTTTCATAAAGTAAGGGTTATCTCATATGTCCTGATGCTAACTTACTTTCTGTTGGATAATCTGCTTCTCTCTTTCAGATAGATGTGGATCCTAAGGAGAGAGCCACCCCATCTTACCTCAAAAGGGCCCCAGTGGAAACTAAGAAAAATTGGTGAAACAAGCAAGGGTGCTGATTTTCTGGTGAACCGGATACCAGCACAAGGGTGAAGGAGATCAACACAGAAAAAAATCAACTCCTACCAAATCAGATTTCCAGAGACTCAAAAGCCCCTGACACCTCCTCACTGCAGAAGAACAAAAATGAACCCGAGGTGGCTCAGGGAAATTTTGCGCAAGAGGGGGCAGAACGAATGTCAGAGCCACATGTTAGCTCATGATATGCAGAGACATTTATCTTACCCATAACTGTGGGCTAACTCCACAATGCATGACCCATATACCTCAACAAGGAGGGCCAAGGGGAGAGGGTAGGTCATGGATGAGCCTAATAATGGTACCAAACTGACTGTATTTGCTGAATACAAAACTAATTTAAAAAAATACACTAACAGACCACCAGCTTCCAGCAATCCAAAGGCTTCTTTAGGAACGTAACCAGATAACAGCTAAAGTGGACAGCAGAATCCCCCATCTCCATTTTGCTGATCCACCTGTCATCAATGTCTTTGAAAAGTGCTTTGGTTTATGATTTTCTTCTGTGTGTATCATAAAATTGTTGTTTGAATTGTTAACATGTTGGAACATGGAATTTGGAGAAACCTAAGTATGTTCCTAGGCCATGGTCATTCTTACTTGGCTCTGAAATAAACTATCTCTCATTTAAAGAAAAAAAAAAAAAAAGATTGTCAGTAGATATGACCTTCAGCCTCTCATTTCTAGAAGCATGACTTTTCCTTACAAATTGTCTTGCTTTTTATACCTCACTTACTAACATAAAACATCTTAAAGCAAGATGGCTTCTAAGGTTTACTATATTGTAACTATAGTTTTGTTCATGTTTGTTTGATATTAAAAACCATAATTATTATTTCACATTGTATTATGAAGATACCTTTGGCAGTGTTTCTGATTATATCTGCAAATATTATAGGTGATATTTAATAAAAAATTTCATGTATGTATGTATACATGTAAAATTAGATGATAGGGATGATTAATCATAATTTAATGCTAGTGTTTCAAAAATATGGTCACTTATTCCTAAGTCATGATTTCATATTGGGATAGGTAATTGAATGTGGGTATTGCAAAAGATTAGGTAACATTAAATATTTCTGCACGTGTAACTACCTAAAATTAATTCAAAATCAAATGAATAACCAATCCAAGATGTTTCTGGCAGCACCCATCCATACTGTATTACATGACTTCAGTGCAGCCTTTATTTGGGGCATACTGTAGAGGTACTTTGCATGGCATAAACAGTCATAGCTCGCATTACAAGGGATTGTGCCTGAACTACTTCTGCTCAGATTTGAGACTATTGTATATTGTGCAACACAGTGCTTTTACTGTATGAAATTTGCTGCTTTTAGAGAAGCTAAACAGTATAATTATGAAAACCAATGACTATCTATATTTCAAATGTCACTCATTATTATGTGGCCATCAATGTACCCTTTGTATTACATATGGTAGAATGTTTGATTTTGAAAATTTCTATTTGAGTTGCTTATTTAAGTTTCATAAATATCTTTAAATGAATATTATCCCTGATATCAAGACAGAATTTTCAACATAACTAAACATATGTTTGTCATTTTGTACTGCACATTGATAAGGAAAAATGTTCTCAGCATTTGAAATTATAAAGAATCAATATTGAATAACTTTGAAAAATGTTAAAGATGTTCTGTCTGGTAATACCAACATTCAGCCAAAAACACAAACAATCACATATTTGATAAGATACTAATATTCTATCAGTATGCCACCTCATTCTGGTTTCAATGAATGGTAAAATTATATGCATACAAAAGAATCCTTTAAAAATATTCTTTGAAAGCAATTTTTAATGAGTTTTTTCTCTATAAATATGTTTTGTTACCTACTTTTCATGTGGCTTTCATGAATATTGGTATGCAAATGATTCTCAGGTGAATGGGGTAGAGGACAATGAGGAATGAAAATCAACTGAGAAATTATTTTTTTAATGGCATAATAATAACAAAATTTTATGTACTAACTAAAATAATTAAATTTCAAAACAGAAAGAAAATAACATTAATAGAATTATGCCTGAAAGGTGGTCAAAAGTTAATAAAAGTTAAGAAGCTATGACATATTTACCATAGCAGTCATATACCTTGCTGTCTTATAGAGTTTATCATTTCTACATACTGGTCACCGTTTTTTCTTTCTTTCTTTTTTTTTTTTTGTATCATCTACTGGCTTTAAAACTTCTTAACTTTGGTTATTCCTCTGCTTATAAGCAAAGGCATCTTCTAAAACTATTAAGGTAAATATAATTTTTCCCAAACTATAACAAAACTGGAAACTCTAAATTACAAGGAAAGAGCACCTTATTTGTCTGGAAATGTACCACATGTCCTAAAAAATATAGAATCCTCAAAAAATACTTATTAAATATAAGTGAACATAATAACCAGTGGAAACCTTCAAGCTTTAGTTTATTAGGAACAAGTGAACGGAGCTCGACTGGTTCAATTTATCAAAGTCATATAAGATTGAATTCAATAAGGAAGTAGAGAGGCTGGAGAGATGGCTTAGCAGTTAAGGCATTTTCCTGCCAAGCCAAATGCCCCAGAGTCAATTCCTTGGGACCCACAAAAACCAGATGCACAAAGTGGCACATGCGTCTGGAGTTTTTTTTTTTTTTTTTTTTTTTTTTTTTTGAGTAGTCAGAGGCCCTGGCGCAGCCATTCTCTGTATCTGCCTCTCTCTCTCTCTCTCTCTCTCTCTCTCTCTCTCTCTCTCTCTCTGTCTTTCTCTAGTTAATAAAATAAGAATTCTTTTTTCCCTTTTTAAAAGAAAGTAGAGGACACGTGAATACTTCTAAGTCATTTGCTGGGGACAAAATTACATGACCAAGCAAGAAGATATCAGAAAAGTAGTGTTAAATAATGTTCCCACACTTAAATGCTTAAAGATGAGATGGATGAGTGAGACTATGTGTCGATTTTTTTCTGTGATTGGGTAAGTTCACTGAGAATGATCTGTTCCAGGTTCAACCATTTTTCCTCAAATTTCTTTGTGTCATTTTTTCTTACTGCTGTATAGAATTCCATTGTGTAGATATACCACATCTTTGTTATCCATTCTTCTAATGATGGACATCTGGGTTGATTCCAGCTTTTAGCTATTACGAATTGAGCCGATACAAACATGGTTGAGCAAATCTCTCTGGCCTGTGGTTTGAAGGTTTTAGGGTAGATGCCCAGTAAGGGTATAACTGGGTCTATTGGTATTTCTATAGTCAGCTTTTTCAGGAGTCTCCATATTGCTTTCCAAAGTGGTTGTACCATCCTACACTCCCACCAACAGTGAATGAGTGTTCCTGCTTCTCCACATCCTCTCCAGCATTTATTCTCAATTGATTTTTTGATGTTGACTATCCTTATTGGGGTAAGGTGGAATCTCATAGTTGTTTCAATTTGCATTTTTCTGATGATTAGAGATGATGAACATTTTCTTAAGTGTGTCTGCCATTTGTATATCTTCCTCGGTAAATTGCCTGTTCAACTCGGCGCCCCATTCTGTGAGTGGGATGTTTGTCTTCTTATTGTTTAGAAAAAGTAAGTAAGTCTAGAGACACAAAATGTTTATCAATAATAATGAAATATATTTAATGTGAAAATGAAGATACAACAGTTTAGACTATTCAAAATGAATATATAAAAAAGATACACTTAAAGTCTATCCTGCCTGATTCAATATAAATTTTAAAGGTGATAGGCTTAATTTTTAAGAAATATATATATACATTTAGTACAAATCCTATATAACACCTATCCTTGACCATGAATGGAATTTAAATATAAAAATCCATTTCTGTGTTTCCTTGTATGAGAAAGTTAAAGGAATTTCATAGATGTAGGTATAATTTATGTTCCCATTTTAAGTCTCTAAGATAAGGAAAATGGATTTGTTCTGAAGAGCCTCAGCTATTTAGAGGTTAGAGTACTCTTAGAGAGACAGGATGGTCCTGCCTATAGGGAGACATGCACAGTGGAGACAGTGGCGAGGGCAACAGAGCTTCCTCTGCACCCACATGTGGTAGTTTGAATTTGTAAAGAACATATTAACTTATTTTTTAAAAAAGTACATCACTAATATAAACTATGCATAATGTCCACAAATAAGTACTGTAAGAATGTTCATTCTTCCCAAATCTTTCTAAACTTCATTGTAATTCTAAACTGAATCCTATTAGGCCCTTTCGTGAAACTTTTCAAGGTGCGTCCTTGTGGGGGTAAAAAAAAAAAAGGAAGAAGAAGTGGGGCAAATATGCCTTGGACAATTGTAAAGAAGAAAATGTGAACATGCTGCTTAATCAGATTTCCACACTTTTTACAAACACTATGAAAAATAAGACAATCTCATCTTGGAACAGATGTAAAAAATGGGCTAAACAACAAAATAGAAATTTGAAAACTAATATATTTTTAACAGAAATTATATACTGAAAACTCATCAGTGCAGATAACTGAGCTTTAGATAAACAATTCCAAAACAAATGAGACAAGTAATTATCCACATAAAACTAAATCCATAATAAGTGAATTTCCTTGGCAGTTAATGCTATGCTTGCTTGTTAACTTGGTAAATATGACATCATCTCCATGTCATATCTGATGCATGAGTTCTATCCTGTAGGAACAAACTTCAAGGAAGCAAATAACTTCCTGTGGCTTTTCAAACTGCCTTCTCTACAAGGTGGAATGTAGAAAAAGACAACCTACTTTGTGGAAGTTGAAGATACTGGCAATAGGGAAGACCAGATCAATAGATTTATTTATAGTATTTTTGTAATCTTGTAAATTAATAAAAATGACTGCTAGCAAATTGAAAATAAATAAATAATATAAATCTAGTCATTTAACAAAATTTCCAAAGAAAGTAGGTCACTATAACCAGTAGTTCTTATGTAGTACATTTGCTTCCTAATGTTTGTTTATTCAATAACCTGCTACTGTTACTGTGTGTCTTTTGATATACAGTTTCTTTAGGAGATTTCTTGCCATTTCACATCATGGCAACTTCAATGTATATTCCCACCAATAAGGTTACAATTCCATTTTCTCTGCAACCACTTGAATATATTATTTCTTCTTTTCATAATGATTATCCTTTTCTTTTATTAAAATTTACTTATTTCAGTAAGAGAGGGAGAGGTAGATGAGAGGTAGAGACAGTGTGTGAGAGAGAGAGAGAAGCTAGAAAATAGGTGCAGCAGGGTCTCTAGCCACTGCAAACAAACTCCAGATGAATGTCCACCCTGTTCATCTGGCTTATAGGAGTACTGGGGAGTCAAACTGGGTTCTTAGGCTTCGTAGGCAAGCACCTTAAACACTAAGCTATCTCTCCAGTCTCTCATAATGACTATCAAAAAAAAAAAAAAGTTTTTATGTGACTTGTCATCATGGTTTTGACTAAATTACCAGCAATATAAAGAATATATCTTATATTCTTTTCAGATATTTTTGTTTACTACTTGGATCAGTGTCCATTCATGTCATTTGTTTCTTATATTGGGATACATGTTTACTTTATTTATTTGATAATTACCTGAGACCTTTATGAATTTTGGACATTAATCTTTTATCAGATAAACTTTCTCATTCGTTTCCAAATTCATAGGTTGCATTTACTCTGTGATATTGGCCTTGCCAATGTTCTTTTAAGTTTTATACCAAAAGCTCCAGTTAGCAAATTTAAATTGAGATATATTAAATGAGAAAGTTTAGCCACAGCAAACATGAGTTATTTTGTATGTTGATACTGTGTCCTACATTTTTGAAAGCTTTTAAAAGAGTCCCTACCTTGAAAAACCAAAAGCAAAAAGTCCCTATAGTTTAATTAACCTCATCTTTTTTGAAATAGGAAAGCAGATTTAACTGAACACAATGAGTATAATTAATTAATTCTATATGATAAGAAATGGAATGAGTTCAGATTCCCAACAGATGAGTAGATGATCAATACATGCTACATATATACAATGGAATTCTGTTCAACAGTGTGGAAAAATGAATTATTTTTTTAGGTAAATTGGTGGACATGAAAAGCAAAGTTACTCAAACTCAGGTAGACCAAAGCTGCATGTTATCTCTACTGTGCAGATCTTGTAATATCTTTAAGTATGTATATATCAGTGCCAAATGTCAGTAAAACCTATGAATGTGGAGGTAAAATGAAGGCCAGTAGAAAGAAATGAATGGAAAGAGGAGTGAGTGAAGAGACAATGGACACATGTGATATATAAAGAGCAGAAATATTGGAAAGGTAGAGAAGGATGGGGGAAGTCAAAGTCTGGGGAGAGGGGAGGGTGATTAGTGTCAACAAAAAAATGTACTTCTGATGTCAGAATGAATGATAGCTGCATCTCTATGTGAAAAGATACAGAATAAAATGAAAAATCATATCACTCTTCCTTCTCAAATTTTTTTTCTGTGAAATATACCCAAAAGACAATCATCCAAACTCTATTTTTTTGTGCACATGTTTTTAAGACTTTGTAATTTTAAGTCAATTTATTTTCCTTAAATTCTCTAATTATCCCAAAATTTATTCTGAACTCCAATTGGCCTCCTTTTGACAACTACATACTGATATTATCTCTATTTATTGCAAGTAGCATTAAAAACAGACTATTATCCCAATATCCTATTACTTACAATTGTGCTTCTCCTGGGAAAGAAAGGATATTGAAATGGTGATGAGCTTGGATTTATAATCAAGTTCTTAAAGGTCATCACACAATCAGATCAACTGAAAAATAACATGGAAAGTCCAAGTAATAAATAAAAACTTTTCATAAAAAATAAAGGTCAAAGCTCTCTGAAAGTAAGCTCCAATAAGGCATTTTTTTAAAAATTTTCTGTCCATATTGCCCAGAACCGTAAGGGATGTTTAATAAAGCATATGATAATGAAGATGGTTTAAATGTCAAATAATTTCACCTAAAGGTGACAATGGTCTTCAAAAAACATTAACATTTTAATGAAATATGAATAATGTATTTAGCAAATTTTAAGCTAGTCTGTATAGTTATATAATAATCTTTAAATGAGTAATATTTTAATAATATTTTGGCTTACTATAAATGTTACACATGTTTTTGGAGAAAAATCCATAAATCTAAGTGTGTCTGAAACTACAGTAAAAGTCATACAAGAGGTTAATTATATTTTCACAGTACTGATAAACATATTACTAAAGCTGTCTTTTGCCCTACAGTGTTTTTCCCAATTTGTTTTATAAACAACTTGGTTTCTTTTCATATTTTTCAAAATGAAAGACAACTGTATCATCTTAAAAATAGTGTGTCATATATATGTTAATATATATCTGCTAAATGTATTATTCATATTTCATTAAAATGTTAAGGATTTTAAAGGCCATGGTTTTATATATATAATGTGTGTGTGTTTCCCTCACACTTGAACAATGACACACATGAGCAAGATTTGTGCCATTTACAGATATAGCTTAGTTAGGTGCGTTAAGCTATGAAGAAGGGATAAAGTTTATGTTTAGTATATTATTTCTCTGTTTTAAAGGTTATTTTTCTTTGGATGAGATGCAATATTACTTATTCTATGTTTTGCTTTGATCTTGCTTTGAGAATACTACTTAAGGACTCAAGTTTTACGTTGCAGACATTTTGTGGCTACATGCTGATAAGAAACTCATAATGACAAATGTCTAGGGATAACTGCTGTTACTTAGACCAAAGGAATTATTCTAAATGGCCAACACTCCAGAAGCCAGGTTGCATGCATAAGTTCTCTCCTTGGAATAACCAGCTACATGTGTGGGGGCCTTCTTGCTTCAAAGCTGTCAGTAATAAAGCATTCTGCATTTAATTTGGGCATATTGAGTTCTTTCCTGTCTTCAACAAAAATTGATGCATGCTTAAACAGAAGCTCAGTTCCTGTCTAGAGGAGGTATATATTCTATTTTTAAAATATGTTTTCAATTTTAATTTTCTTCTTCCTTTTTATTGGTTTTTAATGTGTGTGTGGACATGCATGCCACAGAACACATGTGAAGGACAGGGAACAACCTCAAGATGTCTGAGCTTTACTTCCTCTTTACTTTTTTTAGGCAAGCCTAACAGACTGGCCTTTTTCTTTAATGCAGTGTGTGTGGGGGTGGGGGGAGAGAAGAGAGAGGGATGAAGAGGGAGAGAGAATTGGCATTCCAGGCTGTCCAACTACAGTAATCGAACTCCAGACACTTGTACCGCCTAGTGTGCATGTGCAACCTTGGGTGCTTACATCACCTTGTGTGTGTGGCTTACCTGCAAAGCAGAACATGAACCCATTGGCTTGGCAGGCAAGCACCTTAACCACAAAGCCATCTCTCCAGCCCTGCCTTAGCTTCTTTGAGACAGGTTACTTTGCTGCTGAAAGCAAACTACCATACTGCAAACAAATGTCACATTAGCTGGCACACTTGTATTGGGATCACAGATGGATACACCACTTTGCATACAACTTTTTTTTACTTGGTGCTGGAGAATTAAACTCTGGATGAGAGGCATTTGTCTCTCCAGCCAATATATTCTAATAAAAGTCATCACCTATAAAATTAAGAAGTCCATTGCCCAAATAACCAAATTTGTTAAGAGTATACCCAGCCTGTAAATCAATTCATTTTGTCTATGTTTAGAAAGAGTGAGAAAAGGGATTTGAACACTGCTTTTCTTTACCTAGTCATCTGGAATTCTTTCCTGCTATGTCTAATCCACATCCAAATGAAAACTTGAGCCTTTTACTCAAGTAGATGTAAGTTTAACTGTTTGAAATATGTCAATGCTACTTATGTAACATCATATTTACACAATTTAATCTATCCTCCTCCTCAACAAGAAGGTACAAACATCTGCTTAGTTTAGAGCATTAGTAACTCAGGTCCCACCTGGCATGGATGTTCTCTTTACTTTTTCCCAGTGTTCTTAAGGTGACCTTAAGTATTACTTGTCATTTTTTTTCTAATTCAGTCTGCACTATTAAAGTTTCATTCATCTAGGAAAGAGATTTATAAAAACTACATATAATTGTATGTAACATTTGGACTTGAAAAATGATCTTTAACCACACATATACTATAATTTCCATTCTAACATATTTACATATATCACAACAAAATTGAAGTTTTACCCTCTTTTCAAACTTTAATTCCCATTTAATCAAATATGTGGATTTTTCCATGTAAATGTGTGCTCCAGAAATATTGTTCACGTGGCTATATAATGAGGTTTGCATACACCATTTAATAACTCCATTTGATTGACTATACTTATTTATATAAACTTACTTTTATGATCATATTTGTACACAAATATATACATACTTTTAAAATTCTTACATTTTTCCAGATAGACTAACATATACTCTCATAGGAGACTATAACTAGACTATCATAAAAGATTGTTTCCATACAAATTTTTTCTACCCTAAAATAAATGTTTCTAAAATTCAGAAGTACTTTATCCTTATAAATAGCACTTTGACTAAGGTGCTAATCATTAAAAAGAAGGAAGTTGGTAAATAAGTACCAGTGGTCATATCCCCATATGTTTGTAGGTGAAAATATGGCATAATTGTTGTGGGTAAAAATTCAACCTTTTTGTCAGACAAACTTGGGCATGAATTCCATCACTACTATTCAAAGTGGTAGAAATTTAATGAAATCCAATCTTTCTCAAACTCAAATTAATCATTTTTAAAATGGATTATTTTAATTAATGTCATTAAATCATTGCTATAATTAAATTTTCAAAACATTGCAGTGGCCCATTTTAGTCCCTAAATATATGGTAGCTCTGGATATACAGCAAATGCCAGTTACTCAGAAAAAAATTCACAGAGCAGACAGTAAAATTTATTAATTTCTACTACTTAGAAATAAACCAACAACAATTGGTTGCACATGCTTCACTAAGTTTTTTTTTAGAATAATAAAAATATGCATTTCTAACTCAGTGACTCCTTTTTCTTTAGTTTTTACATCCAGCTTGGAGGAGAAATTGGTTCAAACGACAAGTGTTTTGAACATTATGACAGAAACTTTGCTCTATTTCCTCATAATTTCCAGAAACTGTTCACAATCACTTTGAAAGAAAATGCATTTGAAACACATGAATAGACTTTGATTTAACAAACAATAACTGGGTATGAATAATTGCCCTCTGAAGGAGATTGCATGTTGCTCAGGCACTATTAAAAAATCAATGTTGTGTCTAGATTTCAGGGGTCCTATTTTTTATCTCAGTTGTCCTTGCTAATATGTGTCAACGTGTTCAAAAGTATAATTTTATTTATTAAAAATTATTCCAGAATTCACTCTAAATGTGAAAATAATAGAAGAGATTTTACTGTGTATATGTGTGTGTGCACTCTCTTTTTGTTTATTCTTTAAGATATATTTGACTTTCTGTAGCCCTGGTGGCTCTTCTAGAAATTAGTCTGTCTTTCAGCCTCCTTTGGAATAAGAAACAATTCTCCTTCTTCAGATTCTTAGTTGCTTGGATAAGAAATATGCATTAATCTTCTACAGCTTCTCTCTCTCTCTCTTTCTTCTCTCGCTCGCTCTCTCTCTCTCTCTCTCTCTCTCTTTCTCTCTCTTCTCTCTAACTCTTTTACATTAGTTATCTTTTTCTTCCTTCTCTTAGTGGGTACTGACCTGTAACTCCCACTACCAGCATGTGGTTATCATCCACAATGAGCTTTTGATCAGAGAGACCTACAAGGTTTCCTAAAAGAAAGAAAGATTTCTGTCAGAGTACTTGATGACCCACCAAAGGTTAATGGTAAGAACCTACTGCTGAAGACACCATAGGTGGTTGACAGGTAAAATGGAATGGCATGGCTGGAAGCTGGAAAAGAGTCAGTCCCCAGACAGTCAGCACATTTAGTGCCAGAAGGTGCTACATGGGCGACTGGGGAAAATGACCAATATCTGTCCAAGCACCTCATGGTCTAACCTACTTAGCAGCAAATAACCTGTCCTGATGCTCACACAAGTGCAATACTGGCACACAGACATGGTGGGAATCCAACTGCTCTTGATCCCCTCAGTGGTATGGGACCCATAGCTGGAGCTGGGCAACAAACCAGAACCATATCCAAGCATCAGCCCACTCTCCATTATCAAGCTACCTCCAATTGTGGGCTACAAGAGGGCCTACACCTATTAAATTCTCTATAAAAATATAAGGGTTATCCCATTTGTCTGGTTTTAACTGTACTCTCTGTTGGAGAATCTGCTTCTCTTTTTCAGATGGACACAGATCCTAAGGAAAGTACCACCCCATCATACCTTAAAAGGGCCCCAGCTGAAACTAAGAATAATTGGTGAAACAAGCAAGGGTGCTGTTTTCTTCATGAACCCGGTACACAAGGGTGAAGGACAACACAGAGAACAATCAACTCCTACCAAATCAGATATCCAGAGACACAGAGGCTCCCAACACCTCATCACTGAAGCAGACCAAAAATGAACCACAAATGGCTCAGGGAAATTTTGTGGGAGGGGGCAGAAAGAATATTATAGCCACACTTTGGGTCATGATACGCAGCTCCTACCCATAACTGTGGGTTAACTCCATAATGCATGACCCATATACCTCAACAAGGAGGGGCCAGAAGAAGGGGGTAAGACATGAACAAGCCTAACAATGGTACCAACTTGACTGTATTCACTGCGTATAAAACTAATTAATAAAAATAAATTAATTAAATAAAAAAGAAATATGCATTATACCTAGAAATAACCTTGTTTTTATTAAATGAGCTATATCAGTTCTCCAGAGCCACTATACTATATGAAGAATTATTATGCATAATTCCCCACTGAAATTTATCACATTCTCTTGATACATATAGAACATTACAAACAGAAAAGTATAAATATATATATATATTTTCAAATGCTTTTAGCGAAGAACTGCAGAATTGGGATCTCCGTGGTTAACAGTATTTGCCATTTAAGCTGAAAGCCTCTCAGAAAGAAGTGCACTGACTTCCACTCTGCAAAACCCATGTTGATTGTTGGCATTTGCTCACATGTATCCATGAACTGGATAGGATTTGAAGAAGTGGAAGAAAAAAATGACCAGAATAGTACTCATGAAAATGACAAAAAAGAGTCGATGAAATTCAGCAATTGTATTCTCCCAGTGTTTTGGGGCCAGAGTTTTATGCCATGCAAAATAGTAAATTAAATACATATTGGTTGGTAAGCCATGTTTGTGCTTATCTTTAGATGTGCCTGCTCTAATCATTAAACATCCTTTCTAGAACAATCCTGAGATCTCAATGTTTCATCATTTGATGCTGTTCATGTCTAGGAATGAAAGCTAAGGAGTACACACATGCATTTCTCAAAGTTAAGCCTGAACATTAGGTATGTATAGGCCCTGGGTGTCAAGAAAGGAAAAACTGGAATGAGTTTTACTTTGGTTAATTCAGGTTTGACCACAAAGGTTTTGCAAAAGTTTTGTTCTAACATGATAAGAAAAATCTCAGATAGACAGTTAAATATTGGCCATTGAAGTTATGGAAGAGGTCACAAATATATATGTGAGAGATAAACTGAAATTTGTTCAACTTCCATATACTTCTTGGCTTCTCACTTTTGTGTTTTAAATCCCAAGGGAAACAAATTGGTGACTATATTACAATTGAATATGTATAAAAAGCTATCTACATATAATAGTGTCCCTATCAACATTGGATTATTTGACCTCAATAGTAAAGTTAAAGCTGCCTCATGTGCTCAGAATGTGTTGTAATGACTCCTGTGGTTCTAGACATGGAGGAAGGGTGGCCATTCAGAAGAATCTTACCAAACCCCTCTCCTTCCCTAACCTTCTTGATATTTTCAATGTCGTCACATACTTGATTTATAAGTTAGCAGTAAAAAATAGGTTTTGTGGAGGGAGGATAAGGGTATAATAGATTAAAAAGTGGTGGTTTTGTTTTTTTTTTTTTTTTTTTGCTTGTTTTTTTTTCCTATAGTTGACTCCTGAATGTTGGAAAGGAAAGGATGAAATTGCCCACTTGGCTTCCAAACAGCCTATCAGAAAGCATATAAATATTAACTCATTCAAAGATGTTATTGAATTTTTTTATTATTCTGTTTTATAAATCCTTAAAGACTAGAATGCAAATAGGAAAGAGATATGAATACTTTAACATTGTAATCAATATATATATATATATATTTTTTGGTTTTTCAAGGTAGGGTCTCACTCTGGTCCAGGCTGACCTGGAATTAACTCTGTCATCTCAGGGTGGCCTTTAACTCATGGCAATCCTCCTACTTCTGCCTCCCGAGTGCTGGGATTAAAGGCGTGCGCCACCACACCCGGCTTGTAATCAATATTTTTAATTGAAGGGTATGGCCAATGTACATTGCAACATACATTCTGAAATAGCTTAAAAATTGTGGTAGGCCTGGAGAAATGGCTAAATGGTTAAGATGCTTGTCTGCAAAGCCAAAAGTCCTAGGTTTGATTCCTCAAGACCTATGTAAGCCAGATGCACAAAGTGGCACATGTATCTGGAGTTTGTTTGCATTAACTGGAGGGCCTGGCATATCGATTCTCTCCCTATGTCTTTCTCTTTATCTCTCTGTACATTTGTAAAATAAATAATTAAAATTTAAAAAATACAGGCAGTTAATATATTGAATGAACTTTAGATATTATTGTCACATGTACATTAGACTACCTACCATTCAGTTTTATATAATGCTTACACATATATCTAATGAATGTCCATACTTGACAATTGATTCATGAAAACTTCTACATAATATAATAAATAATATAATAAAATCAGTCTGTTACTGCATGCTGACTTTAAGGAATTCATTAGCATTTTATAATTATATGAACATTACTAACATTAGTCATACAAATCAAACAGGGAAGTAGATAATAAGCAACAAATAGAAAAAGACACACATTTAATTGAATATAGTAGAAAATGAAAAATCCATGTATTGATTCTGGTCAGGTCAACTGGTATGTCTCCTGTTCTAGTTTTCTAAAGGTTTTTAGACAAACCTGAGTAAAATTGTCAAAAGAAACAGTAATGCTATAAAACATTTTCGCCAATGAAGCAATCATTTAATAAGTAAGCTTTTAATATCTCCTACAACTTAATAGCATGAATCATAAAGTATATTAATTTCAATAAAAAATGTGTATAGAGAAGGTTTCAGTTTTCGTCTCTACTTTGTAATAAACACACACACAGACACACACACACACACACACACACACACACACTCCACTATTGTCGTGGTTTGTATCTGATGTCCTGAATGCTTGATCTCCAGCTGGTAGCAATTTGGTAGGTGAAGCCTTGCTGGGTGAGGTGTGTTGTTGGGGTCCAATTTTGGGGTGTATATCTTTCTCCCTTTTGCAAGAACTGGTATCATTCTCTTGTTGCTGTTTTTTTTTTTTTTCAACTTGCTGTGGCAGAGGTGATGCCATGCCTCTCCTTGTTGCCATGCTTCCCTGCCATCATGAACCTTCACCTTGAGATTATGAATCATATAAACCATTTCCTCCTATCAGATGCTTTCAGTTGGGTATTTTGCCCTAGCGACAACACACACATCTATGTGCATGACTGGATATACATAACAATGATATGTAGATTATTTATGACAAAACAACTTATCCATACCCCCTCAGCAGCAATGCTCCTATGAAATGACATGTTCATCAACTGTCTGCTTTCATGATTTATCTCTGGTTTCCAATATAGAACTGACCATTGAAACACAAATATCATCTCTAAACTCATGATATTTAGTAATATACATCTAGGTAGCTCATCTTTCCTCTGTGCTAATAGCCATTCTATTAACTAGAAAGCATTGTCTTCCTTTTTTTGAGTATTTGCATGTGGTTAGAACTGTGGCTGAATAAGCATGGATAAATTGTTTCTACC
The DNA here is from genome assembly GCF_020740685.1 of Jaculus jaculus. NCBI lineage: Eukaryota > Metazoa > Chordata > Mammalia > Rodentia > Dipodidae > Jaculus > Jaculus jaculus. The sequence continues at coordinate 283,076,906 of NC_059102.1, forward strand.
CATGTCCACGTACTATGTGTCCCTGTTAGAGTTATACCAAACTCTGCCTTGTGTAAAAGTATTTATAAAGGCCTTATGGGCTTTACAGATCACAATTCATTCAAGCTTTGCCCACTTGGTGAATCAAGAGTAGATATGTCCCATGCCCTTTCTATGAGGTCAAGTCTTTAGTCTTAGCCTTGTCTCTGGGCTTTATTATAGATTCTGATTGGCTAGTCCTCATTGGTGGAATTGGTCTATTTCCACACATTGTTCAGGACTGTGTGTGTGTGTGTGTGTGTGTGTGTGTGTGTGTGTGTGTGTGTGTTTGTGGGTACTAACTAATTTTTGTTTTGCTACTCAACAAATATTACTTCTCATGTAAAGGAATCATATAGGTGATTGGATAAATACACTACTATACTACTAGTATTTCATTTTCTTTCAATTGCTTAAATATATTGGATTGACATTAATTCATTTGATTAATATTTTTGAAATATGTATTTTGAATATTACATTATCTTAATGCACAACTTCAGTAATTAGGAAACTGTAGTGTGGTAGTTTGAATGGATGTCCGTCAATAGATTCAGGAGTTTAATTCAAGCTGTAATCTTGCAGCTGCGTGGCTAGAAGAGGTGTTACTGTGGGCAGATTCCAGGCTAGAACCCCAAGGAATGTTTGGGAGCAGATCTGAGATTCCAGTCGAAACATGCAGTGTGCTTGAGTTCTGCCTGAGGTTCCTGGACCTGGAGTCTGAGTCTGCTTGTTTATGATGTGGGGATGATATTTTCTTTTTGAATGGACTTGTGAAAGGTGCCAAGCTTCTTCTACCATTATGTAACTTTCCCTGGATCTGTAAGCTTCAAATAAATTCTGTTCCTCCCATAAACTGTGTCTGGTTTATTCCACCAATGTGAAGGTGAATATGACCCATAGTATCTGATTTGTTGTTGTTGTTGTTGTTGTTGTTGTTGTTAACATGATATCCAAGGATCAAGAAGCCCTGTATTGATAAAAGATTTGGGGAAGTGCCAAATTCAAAGCATGGCTATCCAACATGATAATAAATGTCATTTTAAAGAATATAACACCCAAACCTACACTTATTTATTTCCCCACAGGTTTTCTTTTTTGGTGTGTGTGTGTGTGTGTAGGTCAGAGGACTAGCTCTATTACAAGGTCATTTATTATTTACATAGTTTTGCTTGCAGAAGTTGGGCTTCTACCTTCTCATAGAAACAAAGAATTAGAGACAATGCTCTCTGATGATTCTTTGTCAAATGACTTCCTATACCCACTAAAAATACATGTATAAGAGGCAGCTATAGAGATATAAACCACATAAAGAAAGCAGAAACAATATTTAAAATTAAGACTCTTCTATAGTGAATATTCTGAGGAAAAAAAGAGCAAAGTTCTACTCCATAAGAAATCAGTGTTAATGCTTGGTGTGGTGGCACACACCTTTAATCCCAGCACTGGGGAGGCAGAGGTAGGAGGATTACTGTGAGTTCAAGTCCACCCTGAGATTACATAGTGAATTCCAGGTCAGCCTGAGCTAGAGTGGGATCCTACCTCAAAAAAAAAAAAAAAAAAAATATATATATATATATATATATATATATATATATATATATATATGAGATATCAGTGTTAAGTTCAGTCAAGTTGAGGGAATATTACATAGACTTGGTCAAAGGTCATACAACAGCCTATATTGACTTTCTTAATTACATATAAGTGGAATTTGATCATTGAAAACATTATTCAGAATCATTATTTGAATGATGTTTGTGAATGTTTCCTCATTCCCATATATACCTATGAATGTCCACATTCCCATTCCTATTTGCTTCTCACTTTCTTAAACAACATGTAGTATAAACATAAGAGAGGATGATGGCATTTTCCAACATAAACCTAAATGGCTAATATTCTATCAGGTTGCTTTGTTAACCTTTCCCACAACTTTATGATTTTCTTGGTCATTAAATAAGGCAGTGTTTACGCATTTACTTTGAAGACTGAGTTGTACATGTGATTTTCATATATTTTAAATCTACTGTAAGCAATGGGAGGATTGAGTGAAATATTCATTAAAAGAAACCATTTCAAATATGGACAGTTTATATCTTTATAATGAATTTCATAAACACTGATTGGCAAGAAATGAACAAAAATATATAACCACAGAGACAAATGAATAAATGTGATAATATCGTATATGGTAGGAGTTGAGAATGAACAAGCTCCTCTGGGCTCTGGATGGGCTTAGAACTTCCCAAGCAAGTGGCTCTCAAGTTCCTGTTTTATGACTTAGAAATAACTGATCAGCATAGACACAAAACAACCATAAATGATGAGATATTTATTTGAATATTCAGTTGGTATAAGAGTGAGTACATTTAAAGCAGTAAAGCTTGGAACTGATATTTACCTCTACAGCTAGAAAGGGTCCAGAGAGAATATCTTCATGGTAAATCTGGGCTGATGTCCTCAGAGGTGTAAACTTAGCATCCAGTTGGAATGAACCTCATGGAAATTGCCCACCAAATGGGGCAAAGCCCACAAGTAAAAGTAAAGAAGAGGAAGTGGTCTCTGACCACCAAATCGAACCAGACTGGAGTCCCCTTCTATCCTTGCCATAGCAGTTTAGTTTCTCTTTTAGGAGAGACTGCATCCTTAAATGACTACCCAGGAAAGAAGGTGACTTAGTTCTTAATCAAATAACCAGAATAAGCTATTGAATAAGCAGAACTAGGTTTATGTCCTTCGGCAATAGGAAGCCCATCAAATTGACAGTGTTGTAATTACAGAATAGTCAATCCACAATATATATTAGTGAGTTTGAGTGTGGGGTAAGAGCGATTTTGTCAGATGTTTTAATGTTGAGGTCTGATTATGATTGAGCAAATGTGGTAGTAAGAACTTAGGATCTGTGAAGAACTTACTGTGACTTAATCAATATTTTTATATACATATATCTAAATGGCTCCTTACAATTTAAGTGATCTATGATTATGATAGATATACCATTTATCAGTCACTTGTGTTGAGAATGTGACTAAAAAGACATTATCCATTGACTTGGGGGGAGTTCCAGAACAGTGAAGCAGTAACAGTTGTATGGTTTAAATTTTGTGTGCTTAATTCTTAGCTTGATGAAATTCTGTAGGATATATTTTGTAGAAACTTAATAACAAAAATTATCCTAATCCCCACTAATATTAATATCACTAATGTTCCTTCTGTGCCCATAGGCTTGTATAAATAGTAACTGCTTAATCATAGAAACAAACAGTAATATAATTAGCACATAGTCATTAGCTAGTTATACAAATCTTAGTGTGTATACATATATATATATATATATATATATATATATATATATATATATATACACACTATATATATATTGTTTTTGGTTTTTCGAGGTAGGGTCTCACTCTAGCCCAGGCTAACATGGAATTCACTATGTAGTCACAGGGTGGCCTCAAACTCATGGCAATCCTCCTACCTCTACCTCCTGAGTGCTGGGATTACTTTTGTGTGCTGTATCTTACCATTTATCACTTTTCATATTTGATTGGTAATAAACCAAAATCTTTAAAAACTATTTTTTGTTGTTCTTAAAGATCTGTGCAATTTCTCTCTCTCTTGCTTCCTTCCTTTCTTCATCCATTTTCTCATTTCTTCAATTGTTTACTGTGGAAAAGACAAGAAAAATATTTTTTATGTCTCTTGAAATACTCGTGTAGCTTTTCTTCTAAACAGATGCAATTTTTTCCAAAGTATGGAATTCATGAGATTCCCCAGTCCACATTTGCAAGTAAATGATGGATCATGAATATAAATGAAATGAATTTACTAACATTTCTCAATGTCATAAACAAGTGCAAAGTGTGTATGAACAATATAACATTACTACTGAGACATTAATATAGTCAATTTTGATACAGCACCTGATTTCTCAGAGATATTAAACATCTAAACTTTTAAGTTTATGTTAACACAATATTTTTAAGTGCTTTAAAGGTTGTTAATTTTTTTATAGTTGTTAGTGCTTTTCCTACTCTCAAGGTATATGTATATAGAAATAAAATTTATTTTGCAAACATATTCATTTATTCCTATACTTATGACATAGTTAAAGGAAATCAATTCAAAATCCTCAGTTCTCTACACAGATGTTAATTTTATGATGTTTTCCTATTGTTAAAGAACAGAAAGAATAAAACCTATTCAAAGCCTGAAAATCTAATGTAGATAATTAAATTTCATGTAATAATTAGTCACAAGAAGTTTTACTCATAGGAATAGTACAAGTCAATACACTAAATTGGGGTCATTTTGATTTGATATTTTAGGAGGGAGTATACTTTAATATTTAATAAAAGTAATTTGAAAAAAAATTTTGAGACAGGGTCTTATTCTAGTCCAGGCTGACCTAGAAGTCACTCTGTAATTCCAGGGGGGCCATGTACTCATAATGACCATCCTATTTCCACCTCCTGAATTCTGGCATTACAGGATGAGCCACCATGGTCCTGTGTCTTCACCTGTTTGTAGCCATTCTTTATCCAACTTGAAAATTTTTAATTTGTAAGAAATTAAATATCAGAACAAGGAATAATGTATGATAATTTTGGGGTGTATATAAGGACATACTATATTTCAGAATAAATATGTATAGGAAAGAAAACTGAAGTATACTGGCCACATTTGTAATAAATATCCAGACTTAGAGTTGCATCAGTAAAGAAAGGTTTGAATTAGTTTCATCATCTCTTTGAATCATTATTTGGTACATTATTTCACAACTGTTTCTCTTCACATCACTTATATGTTGCTCCTTAAAATCTTATCCTAAAATCATTAATATTAGACAGTGATTCCCTTTCTAAGCCATGGAAATGATGAAAAAAAAAAAAGTTCAGTTCCATTTGCTATAGCAAATGGTATACCACACTGATACTTTACCTGACATCACAATCTTAAAATTTATGGAAAATGTAAGGTATTTTGGGTAGATTCAGGTTAGGTGCCATAGATGAGTGAGACCATGTGGCAATTTTTTTTCTGTGATTGAGTAAGTTCACTGAGAACCTTACATACCCAGCAAGCATCTCAAGACTAGATACTAGGATGGATGGGGAGGGAGAGGAGGGCATCAAAGGGGTGGGGAACACTAATCTAGACCCAAACAGCAATGGTACCATAAAATTCTACTTCCTAAAAGGCACTAAATGCCTGAACCTTTACCAGGCCCTTACAGGAAACACCTGAACCACAAGACACTGGAGAGGTTAGGATCAAGTCTAACCTTAATCTTCTAAATCATTCCTCCCTCCCTCTCCCTCTCTCTCTTCTCTAACTCTTGTATATTAGTTATCTTTTTCCTCGTTTTCTTAGTGCGCACTGACCTGTAACTCCCAGTACCAGCATGAGGCTATCATCCACAAGGAGTTTTTGATCACAGAGTCCTACAAGATTTCCTAAAAGAATGACAGATTTCTGTCAGAGTACTTGATGACCCACCAAAGATTACTGGTAAGACCCTACTGCTGAAGACACCATATGCAGTTGACACGTAAAATGGAATGGCATGGCTGGAAGATAGGAAAGAGTCAGTCCCCAGACAGTCAGCATGTCTAGTGTCAGAAGGTGCTTCATGGGTGACTGGGGGAAAATGACTAATTTCTATCCAAGCAACTCATGGTCTAACCTACTTATCAGCAAATAACCTGTTGTGATGCCCACACAAATGCAATAGTGCCACACAGCCATGATGGGGAACCAACTGCTCTTGATTAGGCTAACTGATCTCCTCAGTGGTATGGGTCCCCTAGCTGGAGCTGGGAAACAAGTCAGAATCATACCCAAACATATGCCCACTCTCCAATGTCAAGCTACCATCAATCATGGGCTACAAGAGGGCCTACACCTATTAAATTCTCTATAAAAAAAAGTGAGGATTATCTAATTTGTCCTGGTGCTAACTTATTCTCTATTGGAGAATCTGCTTCTCTTTTTCAGATAGATGTAGATGCTAAGGAGAGAGCCACCCCATCATACCTCAAAAGAGTCCCAGATGAAACTAAGAAAAATTGGTGAAACAAGCAAGGGTGTTGTTTTCCTGATGAACCGGATATCAGCACAAGGGGGAAGGAGTCCAACACAGTGAAAAATCAACTCCTACCAAATCAGAGAGCCAGAGCCTCCAAATCCACCAACACCTCATCACTGAAGCAGACCAAAAATGAACCCAACATGGCTCAGTGAAATTTTAGGGAACAGGGGGCGGAAAGAAGGTCAGAGCCACATGTTGGGTCATGATATGCAGAGATATTTATTGTACCAATAACTGGCATTATTGGGATTTTATCTTTTCGGTTCTTGAGTTCACAGTTAAATTTAGCATTGCATCATTTTAGACATTCTATACTATAGAGCAATTCTTTCATATAACCATAAATTATGACTTGGGGTATAAACTTACTTTCTGAAGACATGGTAGTAATGCACATATTTACCTTGTAAAGAAAGTCTTCAAAATTTGAGTCATATATTTGTAGTTACTGCAGTAAACCTTGCTCACTACAACTAAAATTCCATTGATGTCTCCCTTTGGAAGTTTTTGAATTCTTCAATCTTATTTTTAGAGGTTTTATGAGATAAAATGTAGTCAGAAAGTAGGCCTAATGGACAAAATGTACAAAGAATTTTAGTCTTCCAGTGGCCTTGGACTTTATTGGCTTGAATTTGCAACTATATAAGCACTTTTTTGATATTTTTGTTTGATAACCTAACCTAAGTATCATTTTTAGTCTTTGAAAATGTCTAATGAAAATCTGACCTAGGGGCTGAAGAGATGGTGCAGAGGTTAAGGCACTTGCTGGCAAAACCTAATGGCCCAGGTTTGATTCCCTAACATCCATGTATAGCCAGATTCACAAAGTATCACAAGAATCAATAGGACTTCCGGTTAAGATGGCAGCATAGGTACCACGCCAAAGCAGCCTGGGGGGAAAAAAGACCAAAAAAAAACTCAGCAAAATACACACTTTTACTAAAAAGTGAGGTGTATAGGAAATTGAAGCAGCAGCAGAGAAGTAGAAGAGATTCAGAGCATCCAGAGCCTGCACAGGCTGGCAAAAGCGGCCCTGGCAGCTCTGCCAACCGCAGCGGTGGTGGTGGGGCATACCAGAAAGCCGCCAGACTCAGCTCCAGCTGCAGGAAAAGCCAGGTGAGGGAGCTTCCACTCACATCGTCACTCTCTGCCACTCAGGAAACGTGAAGGGAGAGCAGCAGTGAGCAATGGAGGAGCAGACCACGAGGTAGAAGAACACATGGAACAGCAAGAGAACGAGAGCAGCTGCGGCTCCCTCTCCTCCCCCACCACCTGAGCCCAGGTCCAGTGAACAGAGCAGCAGTCCCGGGACCAGCCATGCCAACTTGGGCCGACAGCGGGACCCAAGCAGGAGCAGAGTCCGGCAGCAATATCAGCGGCTCCACAACTGGTAACAGAGGCCCTAGCAGCAGCAGACCCAATAGCGGCAGCAGTGGTAGACCCAGAAACAGCAGACCCAGGAGTGACAGCAGCACAGACCCAGCAGCTGCAGCTTCAGTGGCAGCAGTAGCAGTGGACCCAGCAGCAGCAGCTTCAGCAGCAACAGTGGCTCCAGAAGTGGCAGCTACACCAGCAGCAGCAGCAGTGGTGGGCCTAGCAGCAGCAGCTTCAGCTGCTGACAGACCCAGCAGAGGCACCTTTAGCAGCAGCAGTTCCAGCAGTGGGGGAGCTGATCTGCAGGGCCATAGTTGCCAGGCTTGGGTTGCCCCACAGGAAAAGCCAGTGCCCAGCTCCAGAAATCAGAACAGGAGCCCGACGACCCAGGCAGCAACTTTACTGAGACCAAAATCATCCATGGTAAATGGGATTGCACCAGGGAAGGGTCTCACTTGGTCACAAGCTGACTTGGATCCCTCAACAGACCAGAAATCTTAACCTTTATGTTGATAACGGATCTGTTTGTTATAATAACTACTCTGGCATACATACTTGGGGCTGTTTTTGATTGAATGGGTACAGTGTTTAATTAACTTTTAGATTCTACCTGTATTTTATACCATTCAGCCTACTTGAATACTCCCATAGCAGGGACCGTTGTAGATACTCTGAGAGTCTTAAGAGCCACACCTAACACCTTAATACATAATATCAGATCAAATGATACAGCTAAGAATATCCAGATAGCTAGAAAATCCAAGCATTAACTTATTCCCAGATTCAAAGATATATACATTATAACACAAGAAACACTAAAAAGCAAGACGATATAAATCCACCTAAAAGTATTAATGTATCAGAATTGACCTCCAGTGAGAATGAGTTAGAGGAAATGCCTGAGAAAGATTTCAAAAGAATGATTGTAAATATGTTCAAAGAAGTCACAAAACAAATCAAAGGAGTGAAAGAGGAACTTAAAGAGGAAATCAAAGGAATCAAAGAAAATATAGGACACCAATTTCATGAAATAAAGAAGACAATACAAGACATAAATAAGGAAATAGAAATAATAAAGAAAAACCAGTCAGAATTACTAGCAATGAAGAACACAGTTAATGAAATAGAAAACTCTGTAGAAAATCTCACCAGTAGAATGCATGAAGGAGAGGGCAGAATATCTAAGCTAGAAGACCAGGTGGCAGATCTAATATAGGCTAACAAAGAGAAAGGCAAGCATAGAAAAGTATGAGTGGGAATTTCAAGATATTCCGGACACCATGTAAAGATCCAATATAAGAATTCAGGACATAGTAGAAGGAGAAGAATTCCAGTCCAAAGGCATAGTAGGCATCTTCAACAAAATCATAGAAGAAAATTTCCCCCAAATTGGGAAAGAGGTGCCAATACAGATAAAGGAAGCCTTTAGAACCCCGGCTAGACAAAACCTGGGAAGAACCTCTCCTCGCCATATTATAATCAAACTTCCAAACACACACACCAAAGATAAAATATTGAAAGCAGTTAGAGAGAAAAAATCAAGTTACCTACAAAAGCAAGCCCATCAGGATTACAGCAGATTATTCAACACAAACTTTTAAAGCCACAAGGGCTTGGAGTGATGTATTCCAAGTTCTGAAAGATAACAACTGTCAAACAAGGTTACTTTATCCTGCAAAGTTATCCATTTAAACAGAAGGAGAAATAAGGACATTCCATCACAAAAGCAGTTTAAAGGAGTATTTGAAGACAAAACCAGCTCTACAAAAAATACTGGATAGGATCCTCCATGCTGAAGAAAAGGTAAAGCACACATATAAGGAACCTGGAAAAAACAAGCAATACTCAAATAATAGTTAACACAAGAAAGCAAAGGTAAGACTGGAAACATACACACACCCCAAAAAATGGCAAACATAAATACACACCTTTCAATAATATCTCTTAATATCAACGGCCTCAATGCCCCAACGAAAGGACATAGGTTTGCCGACTGGGTTAAAAAGCAGGATCCTACAATTTGTTGTCTCCAAGAAACTCACCTTTCTACAAAGGATAGATATTATCTGGTGGTGAAAGGTTGGAAAAATGTGTTTCAAGCAAATGGGCCTAGAAAACAAGCAGGGGTTGCTATACTAATATCTGACAAAGTAGACTTCAGTCCAACCTTGGTAAAGAAAGATAAGGAAGGTCACTTTATATTGATTAAGGGCACACTCCAACAGGAGGACATTACAATCCTAAACATATATGCACCTAACATGGGGGCTCCCAAATTCATCAAACAAATACTTTTAGAACTAAGGTCACAGATAACACCAAACACAGCGGTGGTGGGTGACTTTAACACCCCACTCTCATCAATTGAGAGGTCATCCCAGGAAAAAATAAACAGAGAGGCATCTGGACTAAATGAGGTCATAGAGGGAATAGACCTAACAGATATATACAGGACATTTCATCCAAATGCTGCAGAATATACATTCTTTTCAACAGCACATGGAACATTCTCTAAAATAGACCATATATTAGGACACAAAGCAAATCTTAAAAAATTCAGGAAAATTTTAATAATACCTTGCATTCTATCTGACCACAATGGAATTAAACTACAAATCAGTAGCAAGAAAGGCTACAGACCATACACAAAATCATGGAAACTAAACAACTACAAAATGATGAATGGGTCAATGAAGAAATCAAGAAGGAAATCAAAAAAATTTATAGAGTCAAACAATAATAAGAACACAACATATCAAAATCTCTGGGACACAATGAAGGCAGTTCTAAGAGGTAAATTTATATCCTTAAGTGCCTATATTAAGAAATTAGAAAGGTTGCAAGTAAACGACCTAATGCTTCACCTTAAACCCTTGGAAAAAGAAGAACAAGGCAAACCAAAAATCAGTAAGCGGAAGAAATAATTAAGTTTAGGGCAGAAAGTAATGAAATAGAAACAAAAACAAAAAAAAAACCAAAGAGCTAATGAAACAAAGAGTTGGTTCTTTGAAATGATAAACAAGATTGATAAACCCTTAGCAAATCTGACCAAAAGAAAGAGAGAAAAGACACAAATTAATAAAATCAGAGATGAACAAGGTAACATCACAACAGATTCCAGAGAAATTCAAAAAATCATAGGGACATACTATAAAAGCATATACTCCACTAAGTATGAAAATATGAAAGAAATGGATGATTTCCTTGATTTATATGACCTATTTAAATTAAAATGAGATTAACAACTTAAATAGACTTATAACAAACATGAACATCTGATCAGTTATCAATGATCTCCCACCTAAAATAATCCAAGGCCGAGATGGATTCACTGCTGCATTTTACCAGACCTTTAAGGAAGAGCTAACACCATTGCTTCTTAAGCTTTTCCAGGAAATAGAAAAAGAAGGAATTCTTCCAAACTCCTTCTATGAGGCCAGCATCACCCTGTTACAAAACCAGGCAAAGATAGAACAAAAAAAGAAAATTACAGAACAATCTCCCTCATGAACATAGATGCAAAATAATCCGGACCCAAACGGCAATGGTACCATAAAATTCTACTTCCTAAAAGACAGACCAAATGACTGAACCTTCACTAGTTCCTTATAGGAAACACCTGAACCACAAGACACTGGAGAGGGTAGGATCAAGACTGACCTAAATCTCCTATATCTTCCTTCCCTCCCTCTCCCCCTCTCCCCTCTATCTCTCTCCTCTCTAACTCTTGTATATTAGTTATCTTTTTCCTCAATTTCTTAGTGGACACTGACCTGTAACCCCCACTTCCAGCTTGGGCCTACAATCCACAATGAGCTTTTGATCAGAGAAACCTACAAGGTTTCCCAAAACAATGACAGACTTCTGTCAGAGTAATTGATGACCCACCAAAGGCCAGTGGTAAGACCCTATTGCTGAAGACTCCATACACAGCTGACACGTAAAATGGAATGACATGGCTGGAAGCCAGGAGAGAGTCAGTCCCCAGACAGTCAGCGTGTCTAGTGCCAGAAGGCGCTACATAGGCGACTGGGGGAAGTGACCAAGATCTGTCCAAGCAACACATTGTTTAACATAAGTAGCAACAATTAACCGGAGGTGATACCCACACAAGTGCAATAGTGGTACACAGCCATAGTGAGGAATCAATTGCTCTTGATTTGGCTAACTGATCCACTCAGTGGTACTAGACCCTTAGCTGGAGCTGGGAAACAAGTCAGAACCATACCCAAACACAAGCCCACTCTACAATATCAAGCTACCATCAATCACGGGGTATAAGAGGGCCTACACCTATCAAACTGTCTATCAAAAAAGTAAGTGTTATCTCAATTTTCTGGGTGCTAACTTACTCTCCGTTGGAGAATCTGCTTCTCTTTTCCAGATAGATGCAGATCCTAAGAAGAGAGCTGCCCCAACATACCTCAGAAGGGGCCCAACTGAAACTAAGGACAACTGGCGAAATAAGTAAGGGTGATGTTTTCCTGTGAACTGGATACCAGCACAAAGGGGAAGGAGATCAATGCAGAGAAAAATCAACTCCTACCAAATCAGAGAGCCAGAGCCTCAGAGGCCCCCAACACCTCAGCACTGAAGCAGACCAAAAATGAACCCAACATGGCTCAGGGAAATCTTGCGGAAGAGGGGGCAGAAAAAATGTCAGAGTTACATGTTGGGTCATGATTTTCAGAGACATTTATCATACTAATAACTGGGGGCTAACTCCACAATGCACAACCCATTTTCAATAACAAGGAGGGTCTAATGGGAGGGGGTAGATCACAGATGAGCCTAAATAATGGTACCAAACTGCCTGTATTTACTGAAAAGAAAACTAATAAATTAAATTTAAAAAAAAAATTCTCAACAAAATATTGGCAAACAGAATACAGAAAACAGAAAACAAGAATATATCAAAAAGATCATTCACCCTGACCAAGTAGGCTTTATCCCAAAGATGCAAGGATAGTTCTGTATATGCAAATCTATAAATGTAATACATTATATAAAAGGGTTGAAGGACAAAAATCACATGATCATCTCATTGGACACAGAGAAAGCATTTGACAAAATTCAATATCCCTTCATGGTAAAAGTCCTACAGAGACTGGAAATAGAAGGAACATATCTCAATATAATAAAAGCTATTTATGACTAGCCTACAGCCAACATATTATTAAATGGGTAAAAACTGGAAGCTTTTCCACTAAAATCAGGAACAAGACAAGGGTGTCCACTGTCCCCACTTTTATTTAATATAGTTTTGGAAGTCTTAGCCATAGCAATAAGGCAAGAGACACACATAAAAGGGATAGAAATTTTAAAGGAAGAGATCAAGTTATCAATATTTGCAGATGACATGATTCTATACATAAAGGACCCTAAAGACTCAACTAGCAAACTGTTAGAGCTGATCAAAACCTACAGCCATGTAGCAGGATACAAAATAAATACACAAAAATCAGTAGCCTTCATATATGCTAACAACAAACCCACAGAGGATTAAATCAGAGAATCATTCCCATTCACAATTGCATAAAAAAAATAAATAAAGTACCTTGGAATAAACCTAACAAAGGAAGTAAAGAATCTCTACAATGAGAACTTTAAAACACTCAGAGAGAAATTGCAGAAGACACTTGAAAGTAGAGAAACATCCCCTGTTCCTGGATTGGAAGAATCAATATTGTGAAAATGGCAATCTTACCAAAAGCAATCTACACATTTAATGCAATCCCTATCATAATTCTAAAAGCATTCTTCATGGAAATAAAAAAAAAAACAATCCAAAAATTCATTTGGAATCACAAAATCCTCAAATATCTAAAATAATACTGAGCTACAAAAATAAGGCTGGTGGTATCACCATACCTGATTTTAACTTATATTACAGAGCCATAGTAACAAAAACAGCGTGGTTCTGGCACAAAAACAGACATGTAGATCAGTGGAACAGAATAGAGGACCCTGATGTAAGCCCAAGTATCTATAGCCACCTAATATTTGATAAAAATGCCCAAAATACTCATTGGTGAAAAGACAGCCTTTTCAACAAATGGTGTTGGGAAAACTGGATATATATCTGCAAAAGGATGAAAATAGATTCTTCTCTCTCGCCATGCACAAGAATTAAGTCCAAATGGGTTAAAGACCTTAACATCATACCTGAAACTCTGAAACTGCTAGAGGAAAAATTAGGGGAAACCCTTCAACATATTGGTCTTGACAAAGACTTTCTGAATACAACGCCAATTGCTCAGGCAATAAAACCACAGACGACTGGGACCTCATGAAATTACAAAGATTTTGCTCTGCAAAGGACACAGTGAAAAAAGCAAAGAGGCAACCTACAGAATGGGAAAAAATCTTCACCAGCTATATATCTGATAGAGGATTAATATCTAGGATATACAAAGAACTCAAAAAGTTAAATAATAAGGAATCAAACAAGCCAATCAAAAAATGGGCTATGGTGTTAAATAGAGCATTCTCAAAGGAAGAAATATGAACGGCATATAAGCATCTAAAAAAATGTTCTACGTCACTAGCCATCAGGGAAATGCAGATTAAAACTGCATTGAGATTCCATCTCACTCCTGTCAGATTGGCCACCATCATGAAAACAAATGATCACAAATATTGGTGGTGATGTGGAAAAAGAGGAACCCTTCCACACTGCTGGTGGGTACAATCTGGTCCAGCCATTGTGGCAATCAGTGTGGAGGTTCCTAAACAGCTAAAGATTGATCTACCATATGACCCAGCTATAGCACTCCTAGGCATATATCCAAAGTACTCATCTCATTTCCTTAGAAGTACGTGCTCAACCATGTTTATTGCTGCTCAGTTTATAGTAGCTGGGAAATGGAACCAGCCTAAATGTCCCTCACCTAATGAGTGGATAATGAAGATGTGGCACATTTATACAATAGAGTTCTACTCAGCAGTGAAGAAAAATGAAGTTATGAAATTTGCCGTAAAATGGATGGACCTGGAAAGGATTATCCTAAGTGAGGTAACCCAGGCCCAGAAAGCCAAGCACCACATGTTCTCTCTCATATGTGTATTCTAGCTACAGATGATTGGGCTTCTGCGTGAGAATGGAAATACTTAGTAGCAGAGGCCAGTAAGTTAAAACGGAGACATAAAGGGAAGAGAAAGGAAGGGAGGAGGGTACTTAATAGGTTGATATTGTATATATGTAAGTACAATGATTGTGATGGGGAGGTAATATGATGGAGAATGGAATTTCAAAGAGGAAAGTGTGGGCGGGAGGAATTACCATGAGATTTTTTTTTACAATCATGTAAAATGCTAATAAAAATTTTTTAAAAAATGTATCACATGAATCTTCATGTCATTAGAGGTTTCTAGAGGACCTGGTACACCCATTCTCTCTCTCTCTCCTTGAAAATAAATAAATAAAATATTAAAAACAGAAAACCTGAACTAATTGTGGCTGAAGTCACTAAAGTAAAAATTTGGAACTACCTGGCTATGGCAGACAGACTCTCAAGGTAACTTTTGATTCTTGCACCCTGGTTTTCAAGCTGTGTACCCCCCCATTCCTTATAATAAAATGTAGAAGGTGACAGATTTTATATAGCTATATGTATGTGATTTGACTGCATTATATAAGAATTTAATACCCATCTTACAGAAGTCTCTTTCTGTTATTTGCTCAGTAAAATATGTGTTGATGTTTTGAAATATCATAATACAAAGAGTTGGGGGCAATATCTCAGAGGTGAGTGAAATTCTGGCTAAAAACAAGCAAGGATTTAAAATTCTCAGATATTAAATTGCAGGTTACTGAGTCCTAACCACAACTTCAATGATCTTGCTTATGAGTCCTTCCCTTAGTGTAAACATGTAAGCTGCAGGACACTATTTTACCATGCCAGCAAGCTTGTGCAATTCTAAGAGGAACCAATTAATCTATCTCAGGATTTGTGAACCACAGAAAATGTGAAACAATTGATATGTGCATTTTTAAGTTTGAGGAAATTTTACATAAAAAATAAACTCTTGACCCCCTGTAGAGGAAGGAGTTTGAATGCTAAGAGTTTAGATCAATGGGATAAAGTAAATTCCCCAGTCATCCTCATGCCATGATGGAGGAGACAGAGGATATTATTTGACTAAGATATTAACTGTATGAGGTGCACTGGCACCTCTCTAAGACTCTGTTAGATCTGTTCTTTGAAGAGTAGAAGATTTAAAAGAGACAGTGTATAATCATCAGCACTGTTTTTATTATTATTAGTATTATTAACAGATTGTTTTTGGAATCAAAATCACAACTACAAGTTAATTTTCAGAGATAAGGGCATCTCTGGTATCATCATTACCTCTCTCAGATGTCACCATTCACCCAGTTATACTTCAAATGCACTCCATCCTCCTAATCAATATCATTCTTTCATGTGGTTGCTTTCTGTTTATTAATTAGCTAAGCTGAGCCATTCTTCCATTGAATATTTCCAAACCGGGTTTACCCTGTAGAGAAAGTGTTATGAGATCTGGCAAATAAAAATGTAAAATCAGTCAAATTTATGTTCTGAAAAAAGTCAGTCTATGCCAAGGGATTTTGACTTATACAATATTCTGATCTACTAGTTTTTCCTGCTGGAATGGGGCAGAAGCTAGTATACAAATCTGCCAGAAGTCCATCTACACCTCTGAGTCCCGGGCCAGGAGTACATAATGATGGCATTGTCCTATCTACTGGTGGTCAGGGTGTTAGCAGCTTCACTAATAACTCAGTTTTTACTGGGAGAATGAATTTGTTGGCAGTAGACATAATGGCTTGGTGAGAACCTAGAGCCTGATCTGTTCCAAGGAGGTGTTTTGAGTACACAATATGCAGAGTAGACATAGCATATCAAGATATATAAGATTTTAAATAAAATACTTGTGATATAATTACTTTGGCAAAAGTGAACATTGAACAAGAAAAATCTATGAATATCAGTATGTCTCTGTTCAGCCATCTCTACATTACCCAGTAGGCGTAAGTACAGAAGGTGCTTGGTGACAAAGGGAGGGTCTTATACGTGGACAAGGCAAAATGACTTTGGTCATGGTTTTCTCAGCTATAATCACTAATTTGCACCTAAATTATCAATATTAGAAAGTAATATTGATCTCCTATATCATCACATTATTCTCTGAGGACATCAGGAAGCTTCCTAGTTACTTCTTTATACCTTAGGACTGATTTATTTTATTACAGAAGGGCCAAAATATCATAACCATGTACCAGATAATTCATTCAGATGATTTTTCTTTTCTGATTTAATTCTTGTGTTAACCTCAAATTTGTGATTTTACCTTAAAATACCGTAGAATATGATGTACGATTACATACAGCATAACTTCTGACCAGAGAACCACATCAAGAAATATGGCAATGCATTTGATAATAAATATGAAATTTAATAGTCCCTATAATTTTAACATCACCAGCAAGCAACTATATTACTAAAACGGTGGAGTAGATTTTAAATACTTTGATGCATCCTTTCAAGTTATGAGCTACTAAGGAGAAAAATAAATCTAAGTAGAAAGGACTGAATATTTGTATATTACCTATGGAAAAATAGAAAATTATTTCTTTCTTGATTTGAAGGGTATTGATTTCATGAGGAAGGACTATTTGTATATTAACTATAGAAAAATAGAAAATTATTTCCTTTTTGATGGCTTGCAAATTTGACTTGATGTTTGCAGGAGATTCAGAGAGTATAAGAGAAGCATCCGGGTTTTCCTTGTGACGGTCAGGAAAATCTGGGTACTTTACAGCACTGAGCATGATTATTCATCTGCTACTTAGCAGCTGCTGCAGAGTGTGGACTCCTGCCCTTTTTCACAGATCTCACTTCACCGCAGTTTTCCATTACAAACTAGCTCTGATTAAAACAGCTACATTTAATATAAAACCTTGGTTGGTATTAAGGTTTTATATTAAATATTCTATTGTACCTTTATTTCCCAAATACTAAAATTTCTTAAACATAGTTTAGGTGCTATTACTTGGAACCTTAAAATAAGCCATGGAAGCAGCTTTGTCATGTAACAAGTCAACTCTAGCTCCTAGCAGAGTACCTGGGATTCTGTCTTGCTTTAAGGAAATAACTTGGTGACACTGACATATTCTATTGAAACTACTAAGCCCAATTGATCAAGGAATCCAACTGAGTAAAGTGCATTAAACTTCCATTCAATTTTATCTATTGCCATACACACAGCTCATAGGTAAACATTGCATCTGAAACTAAAATTAAAGTGCCCATTGATTGCTGTTGTTTCTCTGAAACTTGCTCTCAATCCAATGAACATTTTCAGCAATGAATAGAAATCAGTGGTGAAGAGAACCCAATTTAAAATAACAACTTTTCAGGATGAAGAGAAATACAACAAAGAATGGAAAATAACATTATTCTAATACCAATAGCAGAGCTTTCTGCTATGCTTTACAGTTTCCAAAGCACAATCAAACATTATTCTATTTGATTTTCACAATTGAGTAAGACTGGGAATATAATTTGTATCACTCTTTTCATCCCCCTGGGTTAAACAAAAATGTGCTTCATGTTGCCTTTTAGTGTGGGAGTGAGTGATCAGAAGGTGCCAAGATCTCTAGGGACATATCTACAAAAACAGTGAGGAACTTTCATTTGTGTGTGTGTGTGTGTGTTTGTTGTTGTTGTTGTTGTTTGTTTTGGTAGATGAAAAAATTTGAAAGTCAGAGATTAAAAGGTAAAATTTGCCTCTTTTTGAAGAGGGCAAAGCACTAAAGTAGTCCACCAATTTACGACATTGAGAAGGCTTAGTTTAAGCAGTAAAAAACATCACTTTCATTTGCTTTATATTTTATAATTACTTAACTAAAAAACAAATAGACTGGTAGAAGGTACCTTTCATTTTGCATAGCTTTTATTATTTTAATATATACAGTTTTTAAAAAAATATACAAAGGAAGCTTCAAAGGAGAAATGATATTTACATGGTTTAAAGCTGGTTTGGAACTTTCATGGCTCTACTATGTTCCTCTGTATTGATGATAAACAGTTCCATTGACACAAAGCACATATGAGTTAAATCACTTTCTATTGCCACACATAACCACACCTCAAGACTGTTTTCATTTATA
Organism: Jaculus jaculus; assembly: GCF_020740685.1. Taxonomy (NCBI): domain Eukaryota; kingdom Metazoa; phylum Chordata; class Mammalia; order Rodentia; family Dipodidae; genus Jaculus; species Jaculus jaculus. Next base: position 283,095,550 of record NC_059102.1, read on the forward strand.
TGGTATCAGGAAGAGAAACCACAAATTTTCTGAAATGTGAGACTGCTAATCTCTGATGTTTGTTTTTCATGTTATTAATTAATAAAATACTTCCTTTGTATGGCTGCTCAGAAGATTATATATAGATTAATGAATACAATTCTGGTTGGAGGTTGTGTGTCAAATGCCATCAAGTATTGTCTTCAAAATTAACTCCCTCTAGTCTATCAGCTATCATCAGCCAGTTCTCTAGTGAAATGGCAGCTACCTGCTTGATATAAAGTCCAGAGGCTCTGTTCCCAAAACCTTACATTTATTACTGGGTAGCTTATTTTATTACTCAAATAAAGCCATATTTTATTGTAAGATTAAGACTGAAAGAATAAAGCTTCACATTCTAGCCAAAGTCACAGACAGAGAAGTAACTTTCTATTATACTATTTCTCTCTCTTGTCAAAAGATATTAATGCCATTGCAATACTATAGATACCAATTTTAAAAGAAGATCGGAAATACATCACTTGACATCTAAGGTGATGTATTCTAGAATAATCTGGTCTGGTTGTTTTGATGTCTCTTGATCTAAAAAGACTTTTGTTTATTGTGAGACTTTAAAAAAAACTGTATGATTAATATTATAGTGTGCACTTGTGTGTATGTGTGTGTGAGTGTACAACGGGTAAGAATGCTGCATATAACCATGTGCAAGTAATGTCAGAAGACAACCTTATGCTGTTACCCTTCTATTTCAATCTTGTTGGAGACAGCATCTCTCTTGTTTGCTACTCAAAGACTAACTGACTTTGGGATTCTCCTGATACAGCTTCCCATAGCCATGGACACATTAGGAATATAGACAAGTGCATCGCTCTATCTCTGGTTTTACGTGGACACTGAGGATCCTAACTCCAGTCAGCATCTTGTGCAACATGCACCTGTAACCATTTAGCCATCTCAAAAGTCCTGTTGTTCTGAGAAGTTTTGAAAACTCCTCAACTAAAAATGATTTTCAAGCTAGAGAGATAGCCTAGCAATTAAGGCATTTGCCTACAAAGTCTAAGGACATAGGTTCAATCCCCCAATACCTACATAAGCCATATGCACAAGGTGAAGCATGCACCTGGAGTTTGTTTGCAGGGACTGGAGGCCCTGGTATGGCCATTCTCTCTGTCTTTCCTTCCGTCTCTCTTTCCCTACCTCTTTCTCTTTCTCTCTCAAATAAATAAATAAATAAATAAACTTAAATTTAATTTAAAAAATATGATTTTCCTAGACTTGTGTGGTGGCACATGCTTTCTTGGCTAATTGATTATAGCAGGTTCTTTTGCTTTCTCACAGCATCATTGGCCATTTTCACCCAGCAGCTCATGTTGTGTAAACTATACATTTCTTTCTATAAATGAGGGAATATTTACAAGTCATCACATGCTAGAAGATAGGTCAGCTGACAAGAAAGCAGCACTGAGGACATTCAGGTGTTATTTACATATCAGCATCTCCATCAAGTTCCCCCTTGTTCCAGGGAGGCCAACTTTGTTCTTTCAGACTTCATCAGCTCTTCACTAATGCTCTTTTGAAAGCATTATATGGACCTCATTGACATTCTCCTTCTTCTCATTTATTAACTGGATCAATTAGTGCTTGATTCATTCTCATTCTAACTTCTACTAGAAAACTATCATCATATTAGCTGGCATTGAGTTTGAATAAACAAAAGAATAATCCACATTTCTATTTCCTGTGTTATGGGACTATAGATAAACTGAAGGTTAGATACAATAGTAAGGATGAATAATCATAAATAGATTGATAGCACAAAGTATGCCGTAGAGGATGGCACAGATACGGCCTAATAACAGGTCAATTAAAGTTTATATCTTGCTCTTGTTAAAGAAAAATGCTGAATAATGAAGAAATTGTAATATTCACAAAGTATCTGACTTATAATTGAACTTATCATTTAGAGGCTGCAAAGCCTTTAAATAGAAATTAATTATTATCTATATAAATTGCTTTAAGTGAGAGTGACATTAATTTATCAACACATCTAAGGAACTTAATTGATCATAAACTACTAATCATAGACTCAATTTCACTGAGATGAGTTTGCTTTGAAATCATTTTTAAAACATAGAAACAGTGAAATTTGACCTAAAATTAGTATATCATGAAATCCAATAGTTTTAGAAAAATCAATAAACCATAATATTGAATTAAAATCCTAAAGATAATGTGAGATTTTGATATGCACATATATGTGTTACATGTTGAAATATTACTATATCTGTTAAAGAGCAATCACACTTAAAACTAACACATTGAAAGGAAATTAATGTATACATTAAAGCTAAACAAAATCGTAGTTTCAAATAAAATCAAGAAGCATTTTCCCAAAGAATTCAGTGATGGGGAATATGAAATAAGAGTATTGATGAGAGTCACACTATCAAGACTACTCAGGATTACAGTAATACCATTCAAATGATTTTAGTGGTAATAATATGGGCCAAATTTCTAATCATGAAAGAAACATCTTTTGCTATTTTGGATTAAAATTTGAATCATTATAATCAAAATGAAATTATATTTTTAAGTGTAGAACTCATACCTCAGTAGAAGATAGCATCAGATGGTCAAGCTATCAATTTACTAAACTCCCATATCATTAGAAAGTATGAAAAAGGCAGACATAGACCATGAACACAGGACAAAGAAAACCAGGTATGGAGGTAGGGTGATTACCTAAATAAGCTCTGAAAACTGTAGCAGTGTCTACATATAAAAAGGATAAAACATCATAAACATGACTAATGATAGAGTTTATAGAACTTCATAAAAGTTGATCTCCACAATAAGTGAAGTTTTGCTGATTTAGTATGATTTCTTTTCTTTCACTATTTTATACTTTCAGTTCAAATATATAAGTTTGTGAAATATTTACTTCAAATAGGGTTTATCATATCTCAAAAGTAATCAGTGAAACCCATGGAAGTATTCATGTTTTCTGGAAAAACACATGATGCAATAGACTGCTTTATCAGTTTCTATATTTAAGTCATTACAAAGTATTGTGAAATAAAATATATACTGTCCAAGTAAAGTTAGTTGGCAATTTGACATCTATGGAGATGACTTTGTTAAATCACTAACATTGGGTTTTTACTTTTTTACAAAGTGACTTATCTTCTAAGGAGCTTTCCATGATTTTAACAAGAAATATTTAATCTTATTGCATATTCTAACACTAAAAATGCAAAAAAATATCTAAATGTCTAAAATATGTAGCATAATTAGTTTTTCTAGAAGTCATTAAATTAATGGTTTCGAATACCTAAATTGAAAGACATGGAAAACCAGTTTTTATGTTTTGGCAATATATAAATAGCCATATTTGCAACAATAAAAAAAAAATAGAGTATGTTGGGAAAGGGTGCACATAACCAAATAAAAAACATTAATGTAATTTTTCAAATGACCCAAAGGAGGCATGTTTGATGTGCCTTACCTTTCAATATCATCACAGGGCAATGGCTCTGAAAGAGACATTTTTTTTTTTAATTCAAAGTAATAACATGGCCAGAAATTCAGTAAATTATCTACCCTCCCCCTGGAGCCTAATTTGACTCAGGAAAATTATTTAAATTCATTATACCATAGAGGAAAAGAAACTTCATAATAGTTATACCACAGTGGGATATTAACATGTGTTATCTATTTTTATGCCTGATAAAATATATTTTTGTTTGTTTGGGAGTGCATAGGAATTAGACTTTGAAAAATGGATATAATATGTGCATCTTTCAGAGACAGACTACTAATCAGTGAAAATGCATGTTTTCTCTTTATCTAAAATAGCTAGGTTAATTGTAATTCATTAATTTCTATTTTGGTAAATCATTCTTTGAAAGATAAATAAAAACTATTATATTTCACTGAAATAGTCTTATAAATATTTAAATTTTTAAATAGAGGATTGTTTCCTACAAGATTGTCCTGAGTAGAGTGTGGCTTGAGTAATGGAATTAGAACAAATGATCATGTTTATACATATATGATCATGTTTAAACATATATGCATACTAGTATGTGGGTAGGAAAATGATTCAGATCTTACCCAAGGATTTCTGCACAATAGTCAGGAATTCTGCCACTAAGTTATCATTCTATTCAATAATTCTCCCATAGGTTGTCTGATGTGTCCCAGACTGACCAGAAATTCATTATCCTACAGTGCTGAGCTCTTCAAAGCTGGAATTACAGGTGTGTTTGTACCTGCACACTCAATTGCAATGTGCCATATTTAATGTAGTAGGAATCCAAATAATTTTAATAGAATTAATGAATATTTAACACCAAGAACTCAGAATTACTAAAAATAGTTACATATCAAAGAAAATAACAACAAAATCCAAATCTGCCAGCTCAGGGTCAAGCATTCTAAATAGGGGCCTATCTAAATAGGGGCCTATCTAAATAGGGTCCTAGGGTGGATATTTCATATTCAGAAGATTCCAAAGATGGTACTTGATCCAGTTGACAATATCTTCTTTGAAAGGTTATCTACTTTATCAGCATTGCAGCTCAATCTCTATTCTTTAATGGGAGCCTGTTTGGGAAAAATGCATATGCTTTAAAATTAGGGGAGCAAGAGGAGAGAGGGAGAGAGAGACAGACAGACAGACACACAGAGAGAAACAGTGAGAGAGAGAGAGAGAGAGAGAGAAAGAGATGGACAGACACACAGAGTGTGTGTGTGTGTGTGTGTGTGTGTGTGTGTGTGAGAGAGAGAGAGAGAGAGAGAGAGAGAGAGAGAGAGAGAGAGAGAGAGAGTAAAGAGAGGGAGGAAAGGAGAAAGAAGAGGAGGAGACCTGGGAGAGAAGGGAGGTAAGGGGGAACACAAGAGGCAACTGAATTTGTTGTGATGTTACCTAAAATGTTCAGCTATGATAAACTACTCATTGGAAATTGATTAGGTAGTTAGCAGCTGTTCCCTACAGAACAAAGATGCCTCAGGAGCAAGAGGAAACTGGATGCCTCACCTTAGGCAGCACATGAAAGAAGAGGGTTTGTTATGAAGCAACAGTCAACAAAGATATTCTTGAACACGAAATGTTCTGTTAATATTCAAGGCAATGTGTAGATAAAATTCTAAGATATGGGATAAAAATAGTCAAATGAAGATCAAGGATTATTAGCCATGAGATTATGGGAAAATTGATAGTCATCTGATTTGGAAACTGCAAGCCATATCACACAAGTTTGTGAATAAACAATTTCCCCCAGACAATTCATGTGTTAGCTGTCATATATCACCAAAGAGCTCTTTGACCTCACAGAGTTTATGAAAAATGCTCACAGTGAATGCTAAAATGCTATTTTAAATATCCTGAACTGAAGGTTTAAAATAGCCAGATGTTTGGAAACATAATACATATATAGAAAAGTGACTAAATTCTGGTTTCATATGGATGGACAGCAAGTACTTTGTGTAAAATGCAAATTAGCTCATTAGTTTGGAGATGAAGCAATTAATGTTGGATTATGACCAGACATTAAGATTCAAAGATATAAGGAATATTAAATTCTTCCTTAATTGAATGTAGATAGACTTTATTTAAGACATTGAGACAGACATAAAGCAAGAGAATATTTGAAAGTGATACCTGTTTACCTGGAGAAAGTTGTATCATTATCAAATTTATAAAAGTAATTGATTAGGAAACCACTTTAATTTCCATATGGTTCTATTGCCTTTATAGTTTCCTTTCTTTTCCAATTAGAAAACAGGGATTCTTTACTAAGTAATGTGCATCTAAATAGTTTGTTAATTGACAGCCTTATACATGTCACTTGCTACAAAAGAGAATACAAGTATAAGGAGTAATGCATAGATAAAGATTCCTTTCTAATCTTGGGAACTGGAGATTACCTACTTGATATTTTTGAATGTTATGATTTTTCTAGGACTTTGGATATTATAAAAGGATATAGAGAATGTATTCAATACATCTTCTTTTCATTTTCTTACTTTGAGAGAGAATAGTATGTAGCCAAAGCTAGCATTCAATCTGTTGGGTAGCCAAGAAACAACCTAAATTTCTAACCATCTGGTCTTCTCCCCATATATTCTAGGATCACAGAGTGAGCCACTACACCCAGAATCAATGTATCATCCTTATTGAGTGGCAGAGAGACCCATATTAATGAGAAAATCTCTTATATTTTCTTCTTTGACATAAATCATTTGCATCTAAATGAAATATTTTAATAGTCCACTTTGTATCCAAATTTAGCATAGAATAATTTTGATTAAGATTGTTTATGTAATTTATTTACCTTTTTGATTGTTTAGATTCTTCTGATTATTTTTTTTCAACTTATAACTAAAAATTTGTCATAAGTTAGGGCAGCAGAAAAAATGGAGATAAATATTCATGTCCTTATCAAGAGATCAGTTATTATTCTTTACAATTATTTATTTATTGAGCATTAAAATATAAATCATTCACTATTGTTTAAAAATATTTTATACCTAATGAATTATCTTAAGACAATATGAAAACAAATATTCATATTTCTTTTGGTTTATTCAAGTTTACATAGGACAAATTTGGGTTTTGAGGGGTGGTGATGCATGACAATCCTTCTGTGTTTTCTCCTTGTGGCTTCTGTAAGCCTTGATTTACTCACTTGCTCTCAGGGTTACTGTCCCCCCCCCCAAGAAAAAACCTCCCTGCATAGCAATCAATTAATCTGGACAACAAACTCCATAGTTTATAGAAAACTGAAAAAAAAATAAGTGATTATATATATGTCAACTCACTCAGAATGATCTGTTGCAGGTTTGACCATTTTACTTAAAATTTTATTGTGTCATTTTCCCTTACTGCTGTGTAGAATTCCATCATGTATATATACCACATCTTTGTTGGTCATTTTTCTAATGACAACTCAAGGACTGAACAATAGGCTTGGTAGGGAAGGAGGGGAGAGTAAGGTGGGGGGCACAATTCTGGACCCAAATGGCAATGGTACCCTAAAATTCTACATCCTAAAAGACAGACCAAATGGTTGAATCTTCACCAGGCCCTTAGAGGGTACAATGAAGACTGAACTTAATCTTCTACTGTTTCTATTTCTCTCTCTCTCTCTCTCTCTCTCTTTCTATCTCTGTAATAATACTTATCATTTACAACCTTCTCTTCTTGGGTGCTGACCTATAACTCCCAGTACCAGCATGTGGCTGTCATCCACAATGAGCTATTGACCAGAGACACCTACAAGGTTTCCCAAAAGAAAAGATTTCTATCAGAGTACTTACTGACCCACCCAAGGTTAGTAGTAAAACCCTACTGCTGAAGACACCATATGCTGCTGACACGTAACAAGGAGTGACAAGGCTGGAAGCTGGAAGACAGTCAATGCCCAGACAGTTAGCATGTCTAGTGCCAGAAGATGCCACATGAGCAACTGGGAGAAAATGATCAATATCTGTCCAAGCAACTTGTGCTCTGACGTACTTAGCAGCAAACAATTTGATGGGATTCTCACACAAGTGCAATAATGGCACACAGCCATGGTGGGAAACCAACTGCTCTTGTTTTAGATAACTGATCTGCTCAGTGGAATGGAGCCCCCAGCTGGAGTTGGGAAACAAGTCAGAACCATATCCAAAAATGAGCCTGCTCTCTACTATCAAGCTTCCACCAGTTATGGGCTAGAAGAAGGCCTACACCTATTAAATTCTCTCTAAAAAAAATAATGGCTATCCCATTTATCTTGTGCTAACCTTACTCTACATCGAAGAATCTGTTTCTCTTTTTCAGATACATGCAGATCCTAAGGAAAGAACCACCCCATCATACCTCAAAAGGGCCCCAGCTGAAACTAAGAATAATTGCTGAAACAAGCAAGTGCTGTTTTCTTGGTGAACCTGGTACCAGCACAAGGGTAAAGGCAATCAACACAAAGAACAATCAACTCCTGCCAAACCAGATATCCAGAGACACAAAGGCTCCCAAGAACCCATCATTGAAGCAGACCTAAAATGAACTCAACATGGATCAGGGAACTTTGTGGAAGAGGGGGTGGAAAGAATGTTAAAGCCACACGTTATATCATGATACACAGAGACATTTCTTCTTATCCATCACTGATGGCTAACCCCACAATGCATGACCTATATACCCCAACAAGAAGGGTCCCTGTGGAGGAGGGAGGACAGGGAGGAGGCTAACAATGGTACCAACATGACTGTATTCAGTGAGTACAACACTAACAAAAAAGCCCTGAAAAAAATCAAGTGATTATTTTTCCATTTTAAAGTAAGAAATACACTTGATGTTATCTTGAAGGAAATTTGCAAGGACAAGAGGCCATTAAGTATAGGAATATGGTTAATATCCTTCACCTACTACTGCATTATAGTTCTCATGTTTTAATAAAGTGTCTATGATCATAGCTAAATATCTTTTTTCTAAGTCAACCAAAATGGAAACTATTTCCTGTTTTATGACTGAATTATTTTTGTTGAAATATGAAGTTCATAGGCATCTTAAGAAAAATATAGGAAACAATTTAATTGAATATTAAATTTATAAACTTAAAGACTTCAGCCATTTTGTCTGTATGTCAGTAGAATTTCATGAAAGCCATCTTTACTACCTTGAGTTGTATTACATCTTGAAAGCCTGTTTATTTACCCCTGGCCATCAAGAAGCTCAGATTTAAATGCATAAGTGGAAGTAGATGAGTACATACAGAGGGAGAACGCATTTGCCAAAAGATTCACAGAGACCTGCTTGGCTGAAGCTATAAATTTTTCCTAATGAAGAACCTTAGTAAATCTTAAGTTTGTATATGAACTCATAGTTTATTGAGGAGTGAAATGATTGGTAAATTCCTAAAGAATGGAGTTCTATTCATTGGCAAAAAAATGAAATTATGAAAATTGCAGGGAAATGGATGGATCTGGAAAGGATTATACTTAGGTAATCCAGGCCCCGAAAGCCAAGCACCACATGTTTTCTTTCCTGTGTGCATCCTAGCTACAAATGCTTGGACTTCTTTGTGGGTTGGAATAAAACCCAGTAGCAGAGGCCAGTAAGCTAGATAGGAGTTACAAGGAAGGGAGGATAGGGGAGACTTAAGTGGATGGTATTATATATATGTAAATAGAAAAAACAAAACAGATTACTGTGGATGGAAAGGCCTAAGTGAGATTGGGAGAAGAAATTGAGTAAAGAAAAGTTGGGGGAATGGTCAATAAAATTCTAAGAGGTATGAATAAGTCATAATGAAACCTACTTTTTTGGACAATGGCACACCTAGAAACCATAGATTGTTACTATAAAATTTTCAGTGCCTGGAATGGTATCTCAGTGAATTGTTGGCTAGGGAATACACTACTTTCCACCAAAACATTGTTGGCTATTACTGAGGCTTTCTGTTTCCTACCAGAGATAGATGGTATGATCCTATTGCTGAAGACTCCGCAGGCTTGTGCTACAAGGTCACTGAGAAAACCTGCTGAAGCTGAGTTGAAAACTTCCCCCATATAGACCAGCTGACTGAAAGGTGGGAAAAGCTACACTGTATACAGATCCATGGAATAGAGAGAAATAACCAGTGGAGATAAACAACAGTGGATACTGCAAGCCTTAAAGTTAGCTAGCCAGGCCAAAATAGCCAACAGGTACAAAAGCGGCATATCTTGTGGGGAAACCAAGTGCTTTCTAATTGGATTACAGGCCGACTCCATGAAATTATGAGCTCTAGGGGTGTAACATCTGCTGCTGTCTGGCTAAATGTATGTACTATGTTCACCAAATTGCCCAATAAGAACTTTTCTTAATGTTCATACCCACATATTAATGCCACTCTCAGTTTTGGTTAGAGAAACTTTTCTTTATAGATGGCAGTGACCTTTAGATGACCCAGAAGGCACCATGGTACTGAGAAGAAGTGACAGAGGAGTGCTCAGCACTGAAACATCTCTATCACAACTTCTAAGGCTCAGGGTCCTTTGTGGATGAGGTGACATAAAGAATGTAAGAGACAAAGGAAGGGTAGGACTGTTTAAAATGGACTCTTTCAGATACAAAAAGGCCTGGATATCCATGAACCCCTCAGTGCCTGACAGACACTACCTACACAAGACCATCATAATAATAGGAAATGATGATATCAAAATAAAAGAGAGACTGATTTGACAGGGAGAGGGACATGATGGAGACTGGAGGTGCAAGGAGTAAAGTGGAGGGTGGAGGGTATTACCATGGCTTACTGTCTATAATCATGGAAATTATTAATAAAAAAATGAAAAATAATTAAGTATAATCTCCACATTTTTCAAGTGAGTACACAGACAACATATTCTGTGTACTTTTAAAAAAACCAAATCCATTCAACCCTATAGCAAATTATTACAAGTAGCATACTAATTATTATCCAAGAACTACATCATGCATATCACTGCTATAAAGGAAACCTTATAAAGGAAAGTCAGAACTGAACTTTCTGATTCTAGACTTGTAAACAATCCATGTCTGACCTATGGTGAACATCTATAGATTTTATCTTTAACCACTATCATTTTTTTAAAAAGATATTTTTATTTATTTATTTGCATACAGAGAGAGATAGGGAGAAGAAAGACAGATAGATAGAGAATGGGCATGTCAGAGCCTCTAACCACTGCAAACAAAAGTGGCTGCCTCTTTGTGCATCTGGCTATAGGTTCGTACTGAAGAACTGAACACAGGTTGCTAGGCTTTGAAGTCAAGCATCTTAACAACTAAGCCATCTCTCCAGCTAATATGTTTAGAAAAAAAAAAATTACATGTATTTTTCAATAATAAAATTTAAACATAAATATAACAGTAAAATATTTGTAAATTATCAGTGTGTCCATGTACATAGTTTTTTTTTAACCTCTCATGATTTTATTAGCACATAGTAATTATACATGATGTATTGTTTTTTCTTTATTCACTGATAATAATAAAAATGTATTTTTATTATTTTATTAAAGCTAGTTATATGCCATAGTTTAATTTTTTTTAAATTTTTTATTTATTTATTTGAGAGCGACAGACACAGAGAGAAAGGCAGATAGAGGGAGAAAGAGAGAATGGGCGCGCCAGGGCATCCAGCCTCTGCAAACAAACTCCAGACGCGTGCGCCCCCTTGTGCATCTGGCTAACGTGGGACCTGAGGAACCGAGCCTCGAACCGGGGTCCTTAGGCTTCACAGGCAAGCGCTTAACCGCTAAGCCATCTCTCCAGCCCCCATAGTTTAATTTTTATGAGGGCCCTTATCAAAAAGATGAAAAAGAGTTTTAAAAAAAGGAGTAAAAAATCAGTAATAATAATAAAGATGTATCAATAATCAGAATATTTTAGCTTAACATTTTCATAACATCTGAAAATTCTTTCTGAGACCATTTGTGCATGGCTTTTTATTACTAGTCACTAACTCTATGATAACAACATAGCATAGCAATGTATATTGTACAGTAATTTGTCATTATTATCAAGTATTGTACAGTTTGTATCACTGTGTATGCTTGATTCTTATACCAAGAGCAGGAGGCTGTGTCCATTGCAGACACATGGGTTTAACATTCTCCTGTGACATTAAGGCCAACTGTGATGCCACTAGGCAGCAAAAAAATTGTCAAAGATACAATTTTATGAAGTACAACAGTTCATGTGGTCCATAGTTTATTGAAATATGTGACTGAGACTTGACTTTTTTACAATGTGGATATCCATGGATGGGCATTTTAGTTAATGCCTTATCTGAGCTGTGGTGAATAAAGCTATAATGAGCATGGAAGTACAGATTGCTGGTTCATATGGCAATTCTATTTTGGTTTTGCTTAGAGATCTACATACTATTTTTCATAATGCCTGTAGTAATTTACATTCCTCATATTTTGCATGTTCTAATTTTTCACATCCTTGCCAAACTTACTCCTTTTCATCTTTTTGATAAGAACCCTTATAAAAATTAAACTGTGGTACATAACTGTAGTTTTAATATGCATTTTCTGATGATTGATGTGGTGCTTTGATTGAGGTATTCCCCATAAACTTCTGGATGCTAGGTCCCCAGCTGATGACAATTAGGAAATTAACGCCTCCTAGCGGCAGTTTATTGTTAGGTGCGGCGTTTTGGGTAAAATAGCCAGTTTCCCCTTGCTAGTGTTGGACACACCTGATGTTGGTGAGGAGCTGATATCCACCCTCTGCTCATGCCATGGTTTTCCCCTGCCATCGTGGAGCTTACCCTCGAGTCTGTCTCACCCCCGCCCACCACACACACAAGCTCCTCTTGATCAGGTAATATCTTCCAACAATGCGAACCTGACTGCAGCAATTGGTGTATTCATGTGGGTTCTCTAGAAGAACGAGACTAATAATAAGTATTATGAAGGTGCTTTATAAATTATTTTTCAAGCTTTTTTTGGTTTATTTTTATTTATTTATTTAAGAGTGACGCGGGGGGGGGGGGAGTGGGCGCGCCAGGATCTCCAGCCACTGCAAATGAACTCCAGTTGTGTGGGCTCCTTTCTGCATCTGGTTAACGTGGGTCCTGGGGAATCGAGCCTCGAACCCGAGTCCTTAGCCTTCACAGGCAAGCGCTTAACCGCTAAGTCATCTCTCCAGCCCATGAAGGTGATTTATGAGACTAGTTTACAGGGTGCAGGTTGGGCAGTCCTACAATGTCTATGTACAGGCTAGAGTGTAGAGAACCCTGTAGCTGCTCAGTCCACAAGGCTGGATGCCTCAGCAGTCCAGAGTGGCTCTGAACCTGGAGGATTCCTGGGTGCTGCTTGGTTTTAGTTCACAATTGAAGGCTGACGAAGCTGGGTTCCCGAGTCTGTGAAGTACAGTGGGGGATGCATATAATGAGAAGCATGGGCAGCCACACGAAAGCCACACTGTGTGCTCTTGCAGTTTCATTTTGTATGGTCTGATACCATCAGTGTGCTGTCTGCTTTGGAAAAAGAACCTTAGACTTCCATCAGTCCTTCTTGGCATGTCTTTTACTTGACTCCTATGCTAACAATTGAGTTAAACCCTCACAACTGACAGTGATAAACCTTTTCTCATAATATGTCTATTAGACGTTTGTATATCTTAAAAGTGTATCTTCAAGTTATTTCCCCATTTTATGTTTGTTTTCTAGTCTCTGTCCTATTGTAGTTAATTAGGCATTTTGAAAAGTTTACCATATATATATGATTTTCAAATATTTTTACCTAAACCATGGATTGTCTCTTCATTCTATGAGGAGTGTGGCAGTTTGAATCAGAAGTTCAGCCTCTGCTCATGCCACATTTTTCTCTGTTGGCATTGAGTTTTCCCTTGAGGCTGTAAGCTAAAATAAACCTTTCCTACTTCATGCTTTCTTTAGGTTGTGTGCTTTATGACAGCAATGAGGAGGAAACTGCCATCCGTTGTTTTGTTTGTGTGATGCCTTTGCTTGTTTTTAATTTTGATGAGTGTGTTTCTGTGTCAAATCCAAGTCTTGGATATGATCAATGTTATGAAACAGTCTTCTATTCTTTTTTATAATATCACTTTTACTTTCAGGGGTTATGATGAAGCCATTTTATTATTACTATGTATTAATTATATATATATATAGTAATACATTTTTGACAGCTTAACACACTCATCTTCTGTGATTTGATCATATTTATCATTGCATATGGCTTTCCTTCTCCACTTTCCCATTGGGCCCTTTGGTTTTTCTTAATAGTCTGTTTTCAACATTCATGTCCATATTTTCCAGACTCCAAACATGATAGAAAATAAGCAATGCCTGTATTTTACTGTCTGTCTTCTTTTACATATGTTCTCTAGTTCCATTCCTAATCTGTAACTTACATGATTTTGTTCACCTTTATTGATGCATAACACTGCTTTGTGTATAAATCCCACATTTTCTTCATCCATTTTCTGTTTATTGTTATTATCACCATCATTGTTATTAATGCTGTTTTGGATGGTGTCTACTGTAGTGAAGACTCTCCTCGAATGTACTACTGCAGCCATACAGTACCACTGACATTGAGCTCCTGATCCTCATGTCTCCACCTCCCAAGGGCTGAGGCTATAGGCATGCAACATCATGTCTGTTGTTAATTAGGATACCTACAATACTTTTCTCCTAAGAATGATGCTGGGCCGGGCGTGGTGGTGCACACCTTTAATTCCAACACTCGGGAGGCAGAGGTAGGAGGATCACCCTGAGTTCCAGGCCACCTTGAGACTACATAGTGAATTCCAGGCCACCCTGGGCCAGAGTGAGACCCTACCTTGAAAAAAAAAAAAAAAAAAGTTGCTGCTGGAAAACCTTGGTTATGCAGCTTCCTCCACACAAAGCCTTCATTCTTTCTATAACACTCCTAGGATAGATAAAGCTGAATCAAATAATAGTGCTATTTTGCATTTTTGAGGATTCTCAGAATTTATTCTCAAAGTGTATGGACTCATTTACATCCTCCCTAACAGGGTATACTTTTGTCCATTTCTTCACATCCTCACTGGAATTTTATTATTGTTTTGGTTCTTTTCATTTCTTTGATGATAGCAACTCTGAATGAGATGATATGGAACTTTATTTTGTTTGTTTCTTCATTTGGATTGTTGAAACAGGCTCTACCAGATAGCTCCCCCAGCCATATGTTTGCAAGCTTCTTGTCTTCCTCCACCTAGCATTTGCATTGCAGACATGTACCGCTACGTCTGACCTTAACACTGACTAAAGATAACTAGCATTTTAAATGTATTGCTTAGCCATTTGTATTTTTTTTTCTTGAATTGTGTCTGTGCATCCACATGCACATTTACTGATTGAAATATTAAGTTGGTATTGTCTTAAGTAGTATTTGTAGATCTGCATGGGAATTAACTTGAAAAATGCCTATCTCTAATACTAGTTGTCTTTCTAATACTTCTTTTCAGGTTCTTCAATGTTTAATTAATTGTTCTTTCTGAGTAAGAAAGTTTAAAATCCAAACAAATATTTGGTAAGCAAGTGTTAATTGTGTAATCTCTTTTGTAACAAAGCAATAGGTAAGAAGAAACTGATTTACCACATATTTATTTATGTGTTTATGCACTTTTGAATTTATTATTAACAAAGAACATCAGTAGAGGAGTTTAAATATGATTAAAATGAGATCTGAAGATTATAATAAAAATTATATATATATATATATATATATATATATATATATATATATTTTTTTTTTTTTTTTAAAGCTAGTTCAGGTTTATTGGCACAGCTCTCCCGCAAGGTTCACTGGTCCCAAGATGTGAGGCCAGGAAAGTTGCCAAATTCTATATTTTTAATTTTTAAAAATATTTTATATTTATTCATTTATGTGAAAGAGAGAGAGGTGCCAGGGCCTTTAGCCACAGCAAATGAACCCCAGACCCATGTACCATCATGTTCAACTGACTTATGTGGATTCTGGGAAGTTGAAACTGGGTCGTTAGGCTTCATAGGTAAGCACCTTAACTACTAAGCCATCTCCAACACTGATTTTAAATTTTTGCAATGAAGAACTTTAGATACCCAAATCAATAACAATGCTAATATAAGATATACAATTTTTAAAGATATTCAAATATTACTATTTCTATTTATGTTATTTGCATTGACTTAAAAATGATAAGACTAATAGTAAGAATCTCCTCAAGTGGTCATGCCACTATCCCTAGATCAGCCACCAAAACTAGATTGGATCATAGACATGTTATATTTCTGCATACTGACTGACAAGTACAAATGCACATGTACACATACTCACACACACCACACACACACAATACAAATTTCAAGTAGGCAGACAATTCTGCTATAAATGATCATGTAAAAATTTAAAGCTTTTGTTATATCAATTGAAGCTTTAGTTCCATGTCTATTATTTACTAATTTGGGAAAATATAGAAAAATAAATCCAGAAAGATAAGATACACTAAGAAAATAATAGTACCATTAATACACTCAATAATAATACACTTGGACTTCCAGTCAAGATGGTGTCCACCTAACCACAACACACAACCCTGGGGAAGGAAAGGCAAGGCATTAAGGGTTCAGTGTGTCCTTTAGGGGAGAGCGGAGAGCAATCTCTAATAGATCAGCAGTGGGAGGACGCAGAGGGGGAGAAATGGGAATCAGCTGATTCCCTTGCTCTCGGGTAGCTCACCAGTCTCCCAATCCCCCCAAGCATGTGCCCTAGCCATAGTCCCAGCTTCAGGATGCTCCCGTACTTACTGCAGGAAAGAGGACCCAGGCCAGCATAGTTCCACTTGTCTCACTGCATAGGGGCAATTCCCCTGCTAACCCCACTCATGCATGACCTCAGGCTGGCTCTGCCCACTGGCACTAGTGAGCTCAGGCTAGATCCGTCCATCTTCCCACTGCACGCACACAGTGATCCACCTTGATCAAATGGGATTCATCCCAGGAACACAGGGGTGGTTCAACATATGGAAATCTATCAATGTAATACACCACATAAACAAGGTTAAACACAAAAACCACATGATCATTTTGATAGGTGCAGAAAAGGCCTCTGACAAAATACAATATCACTTCATGATCAAAACATTGGAGAGAATTGGCATTGTTGATTCATATCTTAACATAATAAAGGCTATATACAATGCTTCTAAAGCCAAAATAATACTTAATGGAGACTGACTGGAGGAATTCCTATTGAGATCAGGAACAAGACAGGGTTGTCCACTCTCACTCTGCTCTTCAGTATAATACTGGAAGTCCTAGCTCAAGTAACAAGACAGGAGAAAGACATAAAGGGATTCAATTTGGAAAAGAAGAAATTAAGTTAGCTCTATTCTCAGATGACATGAGTCTATACATAAGAAACCCAAGAGACACCATACCATAACTCTTGAAGGTGATTAACTCCTTTAGCAAAGTAGCAAGATACAAAATCAATGCACAAAAATGAGTAGCCTATCTATATGCAAATGACAAAGATACAGAGAAAGAAATGAGGGACATTGTTCCATTTTCAATAGTACCACCAACGAGAAGAAAAATGCCTTAGAATAACGTTAACCAAGGAAGTCTAGCAAAACCATAACAACACTAAAAAAAATAAATTGAGGAGGATTTGAGAAAATGGAAAAACCTCCCATGCTCCTGGATATGCAGAATTAGCATTGTGAAATTGACAATCCTACCAAATGCAATATACAGATTTAATGCAATTCCAATTAAAAATCCCAACATTGTTCTTCACAGAAATAGAAAAAAAATCATCTCAAAATTCATACAGAAAGGCAGAAGGCCTCATATTTCCAAGCATATTCTCAGCAAAAGAAATTCCTCTGGAGGCATCACCATACCTGATCTAAAGCTGTATTACAAAGCCATAGTAATAAAAACAGCATGGTACTAGCATAAAAAACAGGAGTATAGACCAATGGAATAGACTTAAGGACCCAGACTTTGGGTCAAGCAACTACAGCTACTTGATATTTGACAAAGTCCCTGAAAATATAGGCTGGAAAAAAGACAGCATCTTCAACAAATGGTGCTGGATAACCATACACAGGAAATTGAAACTTGATCCATACATCTTGCCATGCACAACACTCAAGTCCAAATGGATCAAAGACCTTAATTTAAGACCAGAAACTTGGATGCTACTTGAAAAAAAAATATATAGGAGGAACTTTCCATGATATAGGAATGGGAAAAGACTTCCTGAACAAAACTCCATAGCACAGGATCTTAAACAATCACTCAACCAATGGGCTCGCATGAAGCTGAAGAGTTTCTTCACAAACATACAATAAACAAAGCCAATAGATTACTACAAAATGGGAGAAAATATTCACTGAATATCCAACTGACAGAGGCCTAATCTCTAGAGTCTACAAAGAACTCAAAAACATAAACAATTAAATGTCAAACAATCCACTAACAAAATGGGGCAAAAACTGGACAGGCAGTTCACAGAGGAAGAAATGCAAAGGGCAAACACACACTTAAGAAATTGTTCATCATAAATAATCATCAGGGAAATGGAAATTAAAACAACTATGAGATTCCAACTTACCCCGTTAAGGATAGCAAAATTAAAAAAAAAAAAAAACAACTATCAAATAAAAATAAATGCTGTGGAGGTTATGGAGAAATAGGAAGCCTCATCCACTGCTGATGGGAATGTAATATGGTGCAACCACTTTGGAAAGCAATGTGGAGACTCCTAAAAAGCTGACTATAAAGTTACCAACAGACCCAGTTATTCCCTTACTGGGTACGTACCCTAAAACCTTTAAACCTCAGTCCAGAGAGATTTGCTCAACCATGTTTATAGTGGCTCAATTTGTAATGGCTAAGAGTTGGAATCAACCCAGATGCCCATCACTAGATGAATGGACAACTAAGATGTGCAATATCTGCATGATGGAATTCTACACAGCAGTAAGAAAAAAATGACACAATGAAATTTGAAGAAAAATATTTGCACCTGGAACAGACCATTCTCAGTGAACTTACCCAATCACAGAAAGATAATCACCGCATAGTCTCACTCATCTATAGCACCTAACCTACTCAAGATGCCAACATACCCAGCAAGCATCTCGAGGACTGGACAATGGGGTGGGTAGGGAGGGAGGAGAGGGAAAGTGAAGGGGTGGGGGACACAAATCTGGACCCAAACGGCAATGTTACCATAAAATCCTACATCCTAAAAGAAGAACCAAATGGTTGAACCTTCCCCAGGCCCTCAGAGGGAACACCTGAGTTACAAGGCACTGGAAAGTGTACGTTGAAGACTGACCTTAATCTTCTACTGCTTCTCTCTCTCTCTCTCTCTCTCTCTCTTTCTCTCTCTTCTTTATAACTCTTTTATATTACTTACCTTTTTCTTCCTTCTTCCCACCAAATGTTAGACACTACTGCTGAAGACACCATATGCAGTTGACATATAACATGGAATGACAAGGCTGGAAGCTGGAAGAGAGTTAGTCCCCAGAGAGTCATCATGTCTAGTGCCACAAGGTGCTACATGGGCGACTGGGGGAAAATGACCAATATCTCTCCAAGCAACTCATGGTCTAACCTACTTATCAGCAAATAACCTGTCATGATGCTCACACAAATGTAATAGTGGTGCATAGCCATGGTGGGAAACCAACTGCGCTTGATTCAGCTAACTGATGTGCTCAGTGTAATAGAACCCATATCTGGAGCTGGGAAATGAGTCTGAATCATATCCAAAAATGTGCCCGCTCTTGTATTATCAAGCTGCCACCAATTGTGGGCTATAAGAAGGCCTACACCTATTAAATTCTCTCTCTCTCAAAAAAAGTGGTTATCCCATTTATCTGGTGCTAACTTTTCTCTCCATCAGAGAATCTGTTTCTCTTTTTTAGATAGATGCATATCCTAATGAGAGAACCACTCCATCATACCTCAAAAGGTCCCCCGTTGAAACTAAGAATAATTGGCAAAACAGGCAAGCACTGTTTTCTTGGTGAACCTGGTACCAGCACAAGGGTGATGGAGATAGACACAGAGAACAGTCAACTCCTACCAAATCAGATGTCCAGAGACACAGAGGCTCCCAATACCTCATCACTGAAGCAGACCTAAAATGAACTCAACATAGCTCAAGGAAATTTATGGAAGAGGGGGAAGAAAGTATGTCAGAGCCACATGTTGTGTCATGATACACAGAGACATTTCCTCCTACCCATAACTGAGAGTTAACCCCACAATGCATGACCCATATGCCTCAAAAATGAGGGGCCAGAGGGAGGGGGAGGACAGGGAGGAGACTATCAATGGTACCAACTTGACTGTATTCACTGAATACAAAACTATTTAAAAATTAAAAAATAAAAATATACACTTGATAATCTAAGTCTATTAAAAATTAACATGTTTAATATTAGCTCATAAATATTAATATTTTAACTGCCTAGAGTTGTTAGTGAATTCAACTAGTTAAGCTGAAATATCTTAACATTTTTATTTTTACTGTTTTTTTTCATGTTATTTTTAAGTTACAATGTTTAGTTAAATAAGGATTATAGCAAATGATGTACATTTGTTACTTTTTTAATTTTTTATGCTAATATATTCCTTTACTTATGAATCTCATAGAAAGTAAATTCATGTGTGGCCAGAAGTAAAGCTTTATTGATTTTTATAGTCATGGCTATATAATCATTATTATAGATAGGAAATATTTCTTTTTTTTAGATAGGAAATATTTCTTTGAATACTTATGATTGATAACTATAAATGAAATATCATGACATATTTTTACTTTGATAATATGTTGAATATGTATTTTTCTCATATCAGTACTAGAAAGCTATCTCTTATTCATATTAATAAAATAATACTATGCACATAACTATTAATTGTATCCTAGCCATAGAGTTTGGCAGTTAAATCTAAAAGCATTAGTTGAGTTTTATTCCTCTGCCTGAGTGGTTCTGTCAAATACAGTTGAGGCATTTTATTGATTAAAATGTGATTGCTTGCACTATATTGTATGTTAAAGGTCAAAGCAATTGTATATCTGCTTCTACCAAATATTTTATTCCAAAGAAATCCCTTGATTAATATTTTATTGGAATAGATTTATTTTCTAAATTTAATTTTTAGAACTTTGCCCTTTCAAGATTCACTGGTTCTGAGAAATCATATTTTGTGTCTTTTCCTGAAATAGCAAAATGTCAGGGGAGAGAAGTGGTTGTCAACACAATCAACGTCTGTTTAGGTTGGCATACCTCAAAAAAATAAAATAAATAAAAAATAAAAGAAAAAAGAAAAAGAAACATTCAGGTTTGAATTAAACAGAAAACGTCTCATGAATTCTTAAAGTGTATATCACTTTGTCTACTGACTTATTGTACACATATGATGTACAATGTATGATGCAAAATGTCTACATTTGCAATAGGAGAAATAAGAGATGAAATAAATTTTTAAATGAATTAGAAATAATGATTTATTAAAGTTTGTTCAATTACTTCTATAGTTTACATGACAATAATTTATACAGCATTATAAAAGATTGTGTAATTAATTCAAAATGTACATATATGATAATTCTCAGTTTCTACAAAATATGAATTTGCATTTCTCTAAAGTCAAAAATTCTCTCAATTTTATTTAATAATATTTTTATTACATTTTTAGTAAAATACTTATATTTAAATTTCATTATGTCATTTTTTGAACAAATTATTTTCTTTTCCTTTCCTTCTTTGAACACTTTGCCACAATCTCCTCCTCTACCACCCCCTCCCGTCCATTTTCATGTTTCAAGTGTCCTCTGTGAAAGGCTGTAGAGTCATTTGAATATTTTCACAGGAGTATTATCATTGAATCATATAGTAAATAAGTGTTTAGCCTTTTGATAATCCTCCACCCTGATTCCATAGAGACTATACCAGCAGTCTCTTAGGGTTTCCTTCCCCACAACCTCTGCTAACATTTATTGTCATTTGCCATTATTAATGATAGCCATCGTCCCTGGAGTAATATGGGCTCTCAATGCAGTTTTAATTTACATTTCCCTAATGGGTAAGACTATTGAACATTTAAAAAAATTTTTTACTTCAGATTTTGAGAATTACTTGTTCATTTCATTAGCCAGTTTATTAATGGCAGCTCAGTTTTGGGTTTGTTTTGTAGTTCTTCATAGATTCTTAACATTAACACCATTGGCAATGTATAGCCAAGACAAAACATAATACAGATTTTTTTTGAGAAGTAAATTAGTAGATAAAGAGAGGCAGACAAAGAAAAAATGAGGGATAGAGGTAATTTAGGTGCAAATATAGAAATATTTTAACTGCATTGAACCTAGGTTAAATATTTTGTTTAACACATGTAATTTTTGCTTTTATCCTCATAAGCAACTAAAGCTAAATGGCCGTAGAGTACGCATTTTCAGTGGTATAGTTTATATAGCATGCTTGCAATCTGAGCACCTCGCTGGTGCCACTTATCTTCTCTGCTCATCTGCAGCTCTGTTTTGTTGACTTCACTGGTGGCTCATACATTTTATTTTTAACTTTGCAAATTTTTATGAGGGGGAGAGGGAATGAAAGACAGAAAAAGAGAGAGAGGAATGAGAATTGGTATGTCCAGGCATCTAGCCATTGCACTCAAGCTCCAGAGTGTACTGCATTGTGTGCAAGTATACCTTTGTGCATGTGGATCATCTTGTGTGGCTGACTTGGCGTCTGGAGGGTTGAACATGGGTCCTTAGGCTTTGCAGGCAAGTGCTTTAATTGATAAGCGATCTCTGCAGCCCCTGCTTTAATTATTTTTAATTTATTTGTATTTATTCAATGGGGGGCAGATTGAGAGAGAATGTGCAAATTAGGGTCTCTACCTACTGCAAACAAACTCCAGATACATGTAACATATTTTTTTTTTTATTTACTTATGAGACAGTGAGAGAAAGTGAGAGAGAGAGAGAGCAAGCACACCAGGACCTCAAACCACTGCAAACGAACTCCAGATGTGTGCATCTGGCTAACGTGGGTCCTTGTGAATCAAACCTGGGTCCTCTGGCTTTGCAGGCAAGTACCCTAACTGCTAAGCAATCCCTCCAGACCACCTGCTTTAATTTTTATTTTGAAATTGCAGGCCATAGTTTGAACATTTCTCCACGTCCTACAACCCACCAGGAAAACTCCTGGTTAGTGTAGCAGTGGGACACAAGCATCTTTAATCTTGTGACATATTGCCAGATGATGTTAAAATTGTTATTGCGGATTTCTACGTCCATCACCTTGTAGGCATTCCCCTCGATTAACATTCTCAGCATAAGACGCTGCACTCTGGCTCATCTTTCCAGTATGTAGCTACATAGATCTCAGATGTGTATAGATTTCTGCTAGCTGCTACTTCTACAGAATGCCTCACACTCACCTAAAAGAAAAAATAAAATCAATTTCGAACTAGCATTATCCTAAGAAGCAAAGGTCAACCATGTAATAAATATAAATTGGATGAAAGGTTAAAAGGGGCTAAGATATGAAGATAAAATCTCCCTGCACACAGTCCTCTGAAGAAAGTCCAATTTCTGAAGCTCAGAGAACTAAGACACACCTTCTGCAGTACTTAGCTTCCTTGTGTCTGGCAGACAACACCACGTGCTTCCAGCTCAAAAATAGCATAGGCTTATCCTAATCCCTGTCTCCTCCAACACAGAACAAGCGATGGGATATTCTAGGGAATGTCATAAGATTCTTTTAAAAATTGAAAGGTCTCAGTATGGAATAGAACATATATGTGTTTGCCAGAGGCTGAATATTTCATTTGTGACTAATAAATAAATAAATAAATATATTCAGACTCAGATTTAGATGAGGGTTTAATTTAATCTATTGATAAGGTAGATTGAAAAAAATTCAGAATTAGCACTGCTAAATTTTCTTAACTGTGACCATAGTATATATCTTCATATTTTTAGTTCTATCTTGATCTAAGTCCCAAATGGTCTACGGCTTTCTTATGCACAGCTTGCATATATTCTGAAGAATAACTATGAGGCATTTTAAAGCATCTTAATTATTTTTTAATGAATATTAATACTATTTTGTGCTAAATTTCAAATGTCAACCATTTTAATTTCTGATACACAAGAAAATAATTTTGAATACATTTAACATTTAATACATTTGACAGAGTGAGCATTTAATACTAAATGCTCACTGTATCAAACATGAAGTACCAGAAATTTTGTCATTGATTCTTTTTGTTGTTATGTTTTTCATCACTATTACAAAATGAATGACTGACATAATAAGGAAGAATTAATTATGCTTATAGACTCAGGGGTTTCAGCCCATCATGGGTGGGAAGGCGTGCAAAGCCAAGCCACACAGACCATGGCAGTGGCATCGCAAAGAGAGAGCAGCCTGGACTGACTTTGTTCTTTTCCTTCTGTTAGTCAACCTGTGCTCCAAGTTTGTTGCGTTCTGTCACCCGTATCCAGAGTTCTCTACACTTACCTAATTTCTGGAAACTGCCTCCCAAAACACACCCTGGTATATTCTTATAACTATTCTGAGTGTTTCTTAAATTCATAAGAAGATTCGATTTACCAGTAAGTCATCTTTTGATTTGATCAGATCATTTTTACACTTTAACTTATAAATGTCATAATTTAATTGTTTTCAAGTACTAAACTAGCCATGTGTGCATGAAAACTGTACATATTCTCAATCATGTAGTATAGTAATTTTCAGGCACTGTAGAATTCTAGCTTTTCACATTTTACTGTAAATTTTTGCATGTATATTAATGAAAAGCATTGTTCCACAGTATTCTTTCCTTGAAATTCCTTTAACTGATCAAAATATTAAAGAAAATTAAGTATTTCTCTGTTACTATGATCATGAGGATTGTAGAGAACTTGATATTCCTATTGATATCAATGATTTTGTGATATTTTGCTTTTGGAATCTGATAATTACTTTTCAAAAATAACATTATAGAAAATTAATGACTATTAAAGATTAAATAATTAGGTAGAGAGATATCTAAGTGGTAAAAGTACTTGCCTGCAATGCCAAAGGACACAGGTTCAATTCTCCAGTACCCACATAAAGCCAGATGCACAAGGTGGCACAAGCATCTGAAATTTCTCTGCAGTAGCTGAAGGATCTGGCATGAACCCCCCAACCTCTTTCTTTCTCTCTCTCTCAAATAAAGAAAATATTCTTAAAAACTAAGTAATTGAATTTTTAAAATATTACATTTTTCTAGAGCTGGGAAGATGATTTATCAGTTAAAGTCATTTTAAGCCACCTAGCCAACCTCTACTATGTTCAGGGCCCACATTCAATAAGACACATAGCAGTGCACAAGTCTGCAGTCCCGATGCTCCTATGGTAATGGTAGGTAGAGCAGGCAGATCCAGAAGCTCGTGATCAACTATAGAGATTCTATCTTAAAAGAGCTTGAAAGAGCAGGACATATATCCAAAATTTGTCCTCTGAACACTATGTATGTACCATGGCACATGCATACCTACACACACATCTCACATAAATACAGATACATACATATATATATATATATATATATATATGTATATATATATATATATATGTATATATATATATATATGTATATATATATATATACACAAAATTATAACTTTAGAAAATTTTCAACTAATATAATTAAATATTTATGCTTTATAGCATATATGATATTAATTCGGTCAGTATTTGTCCTTTAGTTTTGTGTTTATAGCATATATTTCTAAGTAATGCATATTTATTATAACTTTTTTCAGTGAACACATTCCTTCTTCATGCTTGCATAAAATGAAGGGCTTCAAATTCTCCATCTGTCTTATTTCTAAATGTCTCTCACTTTACTAATCTGTAATCTATAACAATCAAATATATCATTGCTATTAGTATTTAGGGAAACTTCTTGATCAATTAGAATGGGGGAATTTATATTACCAATATGCAAAATAGTTCTATATGGTGCTGACATTCTTATGGAGAGCTGTGATTCTGACTATGTCTTTTCTTTTTAATTCTTTTCATACCTTTTTATCATTCTTACAGGTTTACATGACATTTCCAATTACCACAGATTCAATCATTTTTATATCATTGAGGATGTCTTTATTTCTCTTTCACTTTGAAGGATAATTTTCATGTATATAAAATACATAATTTTAACCATTATTTTCCTCCAGTAATTTAATTATTTAGTACACTGTGTTCTTTTTTTGTTTGTTTGTTTTTGTTTTTGTTTTTATGAGGTAGGTCCTCACTCTAGCCAGGCTGATCTGGAATTCACTCTGTATTGTCAGGGTGGCCTTGAATTCATGGTGATCCTACTACCTCTGCCTCCTGAGTGCTGGGATTAAAGTCATGTGCTACCACACCTGGTTAGTACACTATATTCTTGTTTAGAGGATTTCTGAACAGAAGCTTGAAGTCAGGGAATTAACAGGAGACATGGGGAGGCAGACAAAAATGGAGGATATGGAGGGTTATGTAATTTGAAGATGCTTGATGTACTTGAATAATAATGTCTTTATGAACTCCATTAATGTATAATGAATTTGCACAAGTAAGAAAAATAATTGAAATCAGCATATTAATAAATATTTATACTACAATTATCTTTTCACTTTACCTGATAAACATGGATAGATTCAGCTATTATTTTCATAATTAAAAATTATTAAATAGGTCAAATGGCAAATTTAATACTATAAAGTAAGGTATCCTTGCACACAAAATTATATGTAAGCTTGAAGAAAGTAATTTATTTTATTCACTTTTCTCCTTTTTTTCTTTATCTCTATTAGTGTATTAATTCCAATCTTCTTCCCCCAAATCTGCCAATTATTTTGCTTTTAACTCAAAATGAAAAAGTATGTGTACTGTGCATTATTACATGTCATTTATACTCCCTTCTCATTGAGAAAACCCATCACAAAAAACCTAAGTTGTAATAACTTTGAGGTATGTACATGTTTTAATTTCTAACCAGCTTTAGTAAACAGCAGTATCATTTATAAATATCATCATTTACATGCAAATTCATTCTTAAATCCTACACTAGAAATTTAGTGACTCTGCATGAAACAGAAATTTGAACTTCTGGACTCTACAAAACCATTTATCAAACAATATGCAAACTAACATATTTCAAGTTTCTTATAAAAAGCTCAACTATTTAAAGAACTTTCTGTGTGTTTTTATATCGTCCTAAACTATTTTCCTCCTGCGTTTGGTATTGTAGTATCTGTTTCTTTCATTTCTTTTTTAATGTGACACAAGTACATGTACAGGTGACATGAAAGTAGAAGATACTATTTGGAAAGAGAAAGGAACTGGTGAAAGTGGAGGGAAAGGACAGGTCACAGAAGTTGAACATAGTCATAGTACAGGTTATTCTAGAATGATTTCATTATGAAACCCAATAATAATTGCCTCATACACAATTATTGTTTTTTAAAAAAATATTTTATTTATTTATTTAAGAGAGAGAAAGAGAGGCAGAGAGAATGGATGTGCCAGGGCCTCCAGCCACTGCAGACAAGTTCCAGACACATGCAACCCCTGTCTGGCTCATGTGGGTCCTAGGGAACAGAACTGGGGTCCTTAGGCTTTGTAGGCAAATACCTTAATTGCTAAGTCATTTCACCAGCCCCACAAATGATTTTTAATATGAAATTTTTACCCTCCTATTATAGAATCATCTTTCTGTATGTAATAGTTAAGCATTTTGTATGGCTGGAACAGAGATATAATTTGTTCACTGTACAATTCAGCCAGGACAACAGGTCTCTATTCACCAAGTACATGCCTTTCAAAGGGGAATGAATGTTCAGCACATGTATCTCAAGTCTCACTGAGAAGCTTCTTCCCTCTGTGCCATTCATTTTGTTGTAAAATCTAAGGTAATTTATTTGTTGAGCCATAGGCATATACTTAGGCTAGTTTTTACTTGGTTCTATTTCTTCTTGACTGTATTTGCTGAGTATAAAACTAATTAATATAAAAAATTTATCATAAAAAATAAAGTGCAAGAACATGTGTTAAAAAAATATTTTAAAATAAACTTTTTTGAGAAAGGGTCAGAGGGAGAGAGAAAGAGGCTAATGGAGAAAGAGAATAGTCACATCAGTGCTTCTTGCCACTGCAAATGAACTCCAGACGCATGTGCCACCTTGTGTATCAGGCCTACGTGGTTCCCGTGGAGTTGAACCTGGGTTCTTTGGGTTTGCTGGTAAGTGCATTAACAGCTAAACAACTCTCTATTCCTGCTCAGCTTTTAGTTTTTATTTTCATGAAAATTCTATTGAGCTAATATTCTGTATGGTTATACACAATGAGAGTGAGAGGGATAGGCAGAGAGACAAAGAGGAAGAAAGAGAAAGAAAGGGAAGAGGAAATAGAATTTTTTTTTTTTTTTTTTTTTTTTTTTTGGTTTTTCGAGGTAAGGTCTCACTCTAGCCCAGGCTAACCTGGAATTCACTATGGAGTCTCAGGGTGGCTTCAAACTCACGGCAATCCTCCTACCTCTGCCTCCCGAGTGCTGGGATTAAAGGCATGTGCCACCACGCCCGGCTGGAAATAGAATTTTAATAGAGGACAGTGATATTATTTAATCTTATCAAGTAAATTTCAAAATATGTTTAAAATTCTTTTTTTTTAAATTTTTATTTATTTATTTATTTTTATTAGTTTTGTATTCAGCAAATACAGTCAGTTTAGTACCATTATTAGGCTCATCCATGACCTACACCCTCCCCATTAGCCCCTCTTTGTTGAGGTATATGGGTCCTGCATTGTGAAGCTAGCCCACAGTCATTGGTACCATGTCTCTGCATATCATGACCCAACATGTGGCTCTGACATTCTTTCCACCCCCTCTTCTGCAAAATTTCCCTGAGCCATGTTAGGTTTGTTTTTGGTCTGCTTCAGTGATGAGGTGTTGGGAGCCTCTGAGGCTCTGGCTCTCTGATTTGGTAGGAGTTGATTTTTCTCTGTGTTGGTCTCCTTCCCCCTTGTGCGGGTATCCATTCATCAGGAAAACAGCACCCTTGCTTATTTTGCCAATTTTTCTTAGTTTCCACTGGGGCCCTTTTGAGGTATAATGGGGTGGCTGTCTCCTTAGGATCTACATCTATCTGAAAAAGAGAAGCAGATTCTCCAACAGAGAGTATGTTAGCACCAGAACAAATGAGATAACCCTTCCTTTTTATATATATATATATAGAGAGAGAGAGAGAATTTAAAAGGTGTAGGCCCTCTTGTAGCCCATGATTGATGGTAGCTTGATATTGGAGAGTGGGCTTATGTTCTGACTTGTTTCCCAGTTCCAGCTATGGGTCCCATGCCACTGAGTGGATCAGTTAGCCAAATTAAGAGCAGTTGGTTCCTCACCATGGCTGTGTGCCATTATTGCACTTGTATGGGCATCACAACAGGTTATTTGCTGCTAAGTAGGTTAGACCATGACTTGGTTGGACAGATCTTGGTCATTTACCCCAGTTGCCCATGTAGCACCTTCTGGCAGTAGACACGCTGACTGTCTGGGGACTGACTGTCTTCTAGCTTCCAGCCATGCTGTTCCATTTTACGTGTCAGCTGCATATGGTGTCTTCAGCAATAGGGTCTTACCACTAACCTTTGGTGGGTCATCAAGTACTCTGACAGAAATCTGTCATTTTTTAGGAAACCTTGTAGGTCTCTCTGATCAAAAGCTCATTGTGAATGAGCTTTTTTAAAGTGGCTGGAAAGAAAGAAAACAGGAGAAATCTAATAATTACTGAAATCCTTTTTATGTCTATAACAGAGAAATCTGGTATTGTAAGAAGAGGGTTCATTAGTCTACAAAGTCTTGTTTTGAGACTTTAAACACAAATGCAGCAAGATCCATATGGCTAATTGGTACCAGAGGTGTTTTCTTTCTTGGTAACTTGATGCTAAGCCATGCACAATGCATTTATAACAATTGACCATATTTTGTTTCTTGTTTGCTCTCATGAAATGTACTCTGAATAAAGGAGAAAGTTGTTCCAATAAACTCTTTAAGATATCAGCTTTTCTTTTGTAATACTTTCCAAATTATATCCAGATGCCTGAAATTGATTATGGAGTGTTGGCATTGATATTGGATGAAATTTCTTTTCCAAAACAATTGTGACCCACTTTATACTTAATACTGTTAATCCAGCACAGATTTGCATTTGAATCAAGCTGGGTTACAACAGTTAGGAAAAAAATCAAATACATTTGTCTTTCCTTAATTTAGATGAAAAAAGACATTATGGTATTTTAAAAAATAAAATTTTCAAAATCATAATAAACTCTCATATTAAACACTTGCTTATACACAGCACTATCAAGGAATCTCACCTGTTATAGGAAACATAATGCCCTATATCTGTGTCTGACCTGGCTGAGTAGATTCCTGTAACTTAATCCCTGAAGACTAGGACTAAATTATATAAAACAGAAAATGACAATTAAGGTTTTAAGAAGAAATAAATTTTAAGCAGCATGAGATGTTAAAATTTACTGGATGAATTTGGTGATTCAACATAATTACAGAGGTCCTTATGAATACTTGAATGGTAAAAGGAAGTAGAAGACAGAGAACTAGTTTTGTGACAAGGAGAAAAAAGCCTCCGGTTGGCACAGTTGGCATTTCAGATGGAAAGAATAAGGCAAGGCATTCAGCCACATAGAACTTTGGAGGAAGACACTGGCCAGATATGATCTCTTACTGGAAATTTCGGACGGAATGCTGCCCTGTCGGCACCTTCATTTAAACACAGCCAGAACTACCTTGCATTTCTGACCAACAGCAATGTAAATGACAAACCAGTGTTCCCTTAAGACACAGTTTGCTATCATTTGTTTGCAAACAAACCCTGTACAATTGAACTCAAATTTGTAATTCATTACTTTTCTATTTTTTGTTTTATCAGTACACAGTATTTGCATATTTAATATTTCTTTTCTTTATCTATTTTCATGTTGTTAAAAGCTAAAAATTATTCTGATCAACAATGTTTATCTCAATTATTTTCTCATATGCACTGTCTAAATTCATGTCCATTGATTCTATACTTCACTCCTACCTGTGACATCAACATTGCTGCAAAATTTTCCTTCAACTGCCCTTGGCATGAACCTTACTGGTTTTTTATTTATTCATTCATTTATTTATTCATTCATTCATTCATTTATTTATTTATTTATTTTATTTTTTTAGGCCAACATTGTATTCAGAATTGTTTCAGTGACTGGAAAAGGTGCCAGTGGGGAAGAGGTGGAACCAAACCAGTCTTTGTTCTATGGATGCTCAGGTGCATCTAATTTAGTGAAATGTAGAGCATCACAAAGAAGCAGGGCATTTCTTGGGAAGGAAAAACAAGTGGAAGAATTATGGTACTTAAGTGTAAAAGTGCAATATGAAAAAAAAATGGGAGAGATATTGTTTTGTATCTGTTTGAAAATATGGAAGATATTATTTTATATCAGTTTCAATAGACAGCAATCAGAGAAAAGTGAACATGTTTATTAAATTTTGCATTCACTCTTTGTTGTTTGAAATGTAAGTATGTATTGTTTGGTAATGCAGGATTTATTTTAAAATGTTCTATTTTTTAATTTGCAAAAAAGAAAGAGAATGTGGAATGGGTATAGTAGGGCCCCTGCCCTTGTACACAAACCCCAGACATATGCACTATATTGTACATCTGGCTTATCTGGCTTTATGTGTGTACTGGTTGAGTTGAATCCAGATGGTGAGGCTTTCAAGAAAACACCTTTAACTGCTTAGCCATCTCTACAGCCCAGTATAACTTAAAAAAAAAAAAAAATCAGAATGTTTTCTAATGTCAAAGTGTGTAGGCAGTTTGGTTTTGCCAAGAGATAGAAACTCTTTCCATGGCTCAGTCCCCTAGGGTTTTTGTGTGTGTGTGTGTGTGTGTGTGTGTGTGTGTGTGTGTGTGTGTGTGTGTGGTGAATGCTGTGGACTAAATTGTACTGCCACAAATTGTATATGCTGACATGCTGAACCTGGAGGCAGGGTAACAATGAGTCATTGAAATTAAATAAAACCAAAGGTTTTAAACAGGCTGATATAAATTCATAAGAGGGCATAATGAAAGGATGACAATCTTCGAGCTGGTTGAGCAAATCTCTCTGGCCTGTGGTTTGAAGGTTTTAGGGTAGATGCCCAGTAAGGGAATCACTGGGTCTGTTGGTATCCTTACCACAAACTGGCCCCTGCTGAACTTGGATTTGGGATTCAAGTTACTAGGTCTATGAAAAATAAATTTCCATTGCTTGACATGTTCTTGGCATTTGGTTATGAAATCCCTAGTATATTATCAATTCTTCAACAAACACATACCAACTTATCATTTAAAAATAACTAAAATATGGAGAGCTTCTTAAAACTCTGCCTAGTGGAATATATCAGCTATTTCTGAGTGTCATGGTTAATGCTTTATCCTTGTAATTCACTTTTTATAGACAAAATATAGCTTATTGTTCTTATCACATGAATTATTTTGCATTGGTTCTGTAATATTAACCGATACGTACTTACCTCTAGAGTATTGTCTCAAAGGAGATGTCTCCTGGGGTTCTGACCCTGTAGCCCTGAGTTTTAGCTCCAGCTATTCCATTATAACTTGTGTAAGCTTAGAAACTTTTTAAAGTATACTTTTAAGTATATGTACTCTCATTATATATCAATAGGTTGGCTTTGATACATCAGATCATTTCCAAATCTAAAATTGTATAATTGTACATGTACCCTTGAACACTTCTATTTAGGAAATCTTTACATTCCTGCCAATATCACATTCTGTTCTATTTTTTTCAGCCTCCACGGGTAAGCTTAAACTGTATTTTAAGAGCATACAGACATTTCACAGCATATGGCATTCCAACCAGCTGAATGCCACTATTAACTAATCTTTAAATCAAAAATGGATTTAAAACAGGTTTAAAAAATAATATGGCCCTGCTTTTGATCAAAACCCTTAGGCTACCTTAGTTAAAGTTTTCACGAATAGTCTGACTCCTGGTAAGAAGCATTTCATGATCTTTTATTTTCAACCATCACAATAGCAAGGCATTCCCTTGCATGCCCTGAGGAAGGCAGCCCTGCATGCAACAGGCTCTATACTCTGTGAGCACACGGAGCAGAGTGCAGTCAAGGATTCATCCAGCTCCCTTTGCAAGGTCCTCCTCTTCACCCAGGCTCATTTCTCACCTACCAGCTTCTATTCCTAGGTCTCTTTGTTTCATGTACTGAGAATTCTTTATCCTTTCTTTGAGGAAGGTGGTGGAGTGGATGTAGGTCTCAGACAGGGGAAACCTAACTTGACTTTTTCACCCTTATGACCTTACCACTTTCCTCCTCCTTATGACACTCTGGCTCACCTAACTTTTATTCCGTCAACAATAGGATGAGCCATATGTCTGTTAGTCCACCTGTCTCTCCACTGTTGTGCCGCTCCAGGAGGAAAGTCAGTTAATCAGTGTCTTCTCCAACTTTAAAAGTTTCTAAGATGGACAGACGCCTCAGCAGTTAAAGGTGCTTGCTTGTAAAACCTTCTGGCATGGGTTTGATTCCCCAGTACCCACATCATAATGCCAGATTTGCAAACTTGTGCATGCATCTGGAGTTCTTTCGCAATGGCAGGACACCCTGGCACTCTCTCTCTCTCTCTCTTATCTGACTCTGAGTGTCTCTGTTTCTCTCTCTTAAATAAATCAATAAATAATAAAAAAAAAATTTAAAGTTGCTAACAGAACTCAACTCAGTAAACTATTTTTTTTCTTTTTTTTTAAATTATTTATTTATTTATTTGAGAGCAACAGACACAGAGAGAAAGACAGATAGAGGGAGAGAGAGAGAATGGGCGCGCCAGGGCTTCCAGCCTCTGCAAACGAACTCCAGACGCGTGTGCCCCCTTGTGCATCTGGCTAACGTGGGACCTGGGGAACCGAGCCTTGAACCAGGGTCCTTAGGCTTCACAGGCAAGCGCTTAACCGCTAAGCCATCTCTCCAGCCCTTTTTTTTTTTTTCTATTGCTCTCTTTGGCAACTCTGAGAGCTCAGCACTCTCTCTTACTCTCTCACCTCTCTCTCCTTTCTCCCTCCTTTTTCCCTTTCTCAGCTGAACCCTTGATAGCCTAGCAAGCAAGATGTGATAAATTTGGGGATAAATTTATAGTATCTCCACCCTGTATTTTCTAATTTAAGCTCTAATTAGGCTTATATGGGTCTCAATATTTTCTCTATTTTTCTCTGAGATGGACATTGTATGCATCATTGTATGCATTACTTAGCCTCTTATATTTAAGCTATACTACTATTAAAATAAAATGAGAATTATTGAGCAAATATCAACCTCTCATGTGCTTTAAAGAAACACAATTAACTTTTAAGAGGAAGAAAGAAACATAGGTCAGCTAGAATGTTTAAAACTTAGAAAAAAAACACACAAGTATCTCAAATAATGAGTGATTTCATATATGTGTATAGGATGACTAAAAATTTTGAATTTATCTAATACCACTAAATCACAAGTAGATAGTAGTTTTCCTCAAAAATATTGCCAGTGATTCCACTTCCTCAAATGAATATCAATAGCATAAGATTATGAGCATTCAGTCTTTTCTTATATTCAAATATTCACCTTCATGTAGTATAATACCTAATTTGGAAATTCTGCTTTACTTCCCTGAAATTTGAAGAGAAAAATCTATGTCAGGTCAATAAAGAAAAATTTCACAAATCCTTCATTTACCCTTGTGCATATTTACTCTTCTAAGTTAAATATGTCTAAGCTGTCCAATACTTCAAGCATCTGAAGTAGTACTATAGATTTGGGCACATAGCTAAGATTATAGACCCAGATGACAGCTGGCAGTATCCATAGAGTAAATAGCTGGTACAGGGATTATTCATTATGGAGAAATATGATCAGTAGTATTGTTAGTCTCTGATGATATATTTCAAGTTAGGATGGAGGTGTTTTGATGTGGGACAGTTAGTTTTCTTCTTTGTTATATATATATATATATTTAAATTTTTTGTTTATTTTTATTATTTATTTGAGAGCAACAGACAGAGAGAAAGAGGCAGATAGAGAGAGAGAGAGAATGGCACACCAGAGCCTCCAACCACTGCAAATGAACTCCAGACACCTGCACCCCTTGTGCATCTGGCTAATGTGGGTCTTGGGGAATCGGCTCCTTAGGCTTCACAGGCAAGCACTTACCTGCTAAAGCCATCTCTCCAGCCCTCTTTTGCATTTTTCAAATAGGAAATTATTTTCTTTAAACATCATAAAATATTTCAAATATATAAATATATACAAAAAAGATAAATGTTTTTCTATTTCATTGGCTGAATAGAGCTGCCAGTGTTCATATCACAGGTAGAAATCTGTAGATTAAAGTTTCTATTTAGGCCGGGCATGGTGGCGCACGCCTTTAATCCCAGCACTCGGGAGGCAGAGCTAGGAGGATTGCTGTGAGTTCGAGGCCACCCTGAGACTACAGAGTGAATTTCAGGTCAGCCTGGGATACAGTGAGACCCTACCTCAGGAAAAAAAAAAAAAAATCTATTTCATTGAAAAGATATGCTTAACTCTATTTTGGTTACTTTCTTTGTTGGAATTCTTGTTCAAGATTCAGATAAGTATTTCATAAAACCTGCATGACACCATAATTGCTCCTAAATCTATTCTTTCTTAGTTCATATTCTATTTATTTACATCAGAATTTTTGTTTTTTGTTGTGTATTCAAGTTTTATAAAAATAGCATTATGGTTTCCATAAAAATCAGGTATTTCAATATAAGCTATTAAAGTCAAGCATTCACTTGTCTCACTTATGCCACATTCTGCATAGAAAATATCCAGAATAATACCATCTAACATAGCATATATATGCTAATGCCATATGATAATTGAAAAGAAATACTAAAATTAAATAAAATAAAAAATTCAGAGCTGGCAAGATGGCTTAGCATTTAAGGTACTTGCCTGCAAAGCCTAAGGACTCATGTTCAACTCTCCAGGTCCCACATATGCCAAATACACAGTGACACACACATGCAATGTCACACATGCAATAAAGGGAACACACATGTTCGGAGTTCAATTAAATTCAATTAAGTTCAATTAAGTTCAATTAAATGGCTGGAGGCCTTGGTGTGCCAACTCTCTCTCTCTCTCTCTCTCTCTCTCTCTCTCTCCCTCTTTCTTAATCTCCCCCCCTCACATAAAATCTTCAAAAACATAAAATATTTAAACACTTAATCACTTTCCATAAATTTAAAATATTCAATAACCAGATATGGCTTTCATGTCAGACAGTGAGTTTCATTACAGAACATTACCTTAGAAATAGACAGCAGTTTTAAAAAGCAGAGGGCTGAAGAGATGGCTTAGTAACTAAGGTGGTTGCCTGGGAAGACTAAGGACACATGTTTGATTCTCCAGGACTCATGTAAGCTAGATGCACAAGTGGGTATATGCTTCTGGAATCATTTGCAGTGGCTAGAGGTCCTGCCACATTCATTCTTTTTCTTTTCTTTTTTTTTTTTTCTCTCTCTGCCTCTTTTTCTCTCTCTCTCAAAATACATACATAAATAAATAAATAAAATTAAAAAAAATTAAGAAGCGGAGTAGGAATGCCAGAATTCTACCTATGTAGAAGAGTATTTGAATATAAATTATATTTGCAGTCACTTATTTGATTGACATTTTAATTGTTCATAAAATAAAACTCATTTGGAAACATCAAGAAGTGACTTATAATGTATACTTTAAAATGAGTTACTTATAAATCACTAGTAAATTAAACAAAAGTATAGATAATATTGAAGTCTGCTGTGTTACCTTTTCCTGGGGATATCCAAACATCTATTCACCCCTGATTAGATAAGCCACCAATGACAGACCAAAGAAATGATTTCCTCAGAGTCCAACCTGGCAACCCAACAAACTTAATAGGCTTGTGGAGGAGTTGCAGCAACATCAATAACTATAAATTATTTGCATGTCCTAGAGGCTCATCCACTAGGATTGAGGACTTGTAGGAACCTAGCCAAACCAGAGTTCCTTCCTCTAGCAATTTTAGAACTTTCAAGTGGATCCTGGTGAATATTTCTAAATTTCAGGGGCTTCCTGAGAAGTCTAATATTTTTCTACTTCTTAAGTTGTAGGAGTTGCTCTCCTCCTTCCAGGAGAAATGCCAAAATTGTTACACATCAAATTTGTACACTAACCAAATATAATAAATTTAGTAAGGTGGGATGTAGATGTCACTTTTAAAAAACTTACTATATAATTAAAATGTGTAGATCCTCAATGAAAAGAAAAACAAAATACTAAGTTTTTTTAACCCCTACGTTAACCTTGAAGGTAATATTGCTTATACTAAATCTCTCTCTCTCTCTCTCTCTCTCTCTCTCTCTCTCTCTATATATATATATATATATATATATATATATATATATGCATATATTCATACCTACACAAATTCTCATATGTAAATACACATATACCAGACTTATTGTGTATATTGTTAGAATAATATTTTTTAAGATTTTATTTTTATTTATTTATTAGAGACAGAGAGAAGGAGAGAGAGAGAATGGACACACTAGGACCTCTAGCCAGTGCAAACAAACTTCAAATGCATGTGCCACCATGTGCATCTGGCTTATATGGGACCTGTAGAATCAAACTTGGGTCCTTAGGTTTCACAGGTATGCACCTTAACTGCTAAGCCATCTCTCCAGATCTAGAATATTTTTAAATTTAAAACTGTTCACACAATTTTGTGGTTACTATGATGAAGTAAAGTTGGATCATGTAACTCCAGATCACCTTGATCCATGTCCCTTTTTACTAACATTGTTCATCACTATTGTGCAATTGTCACTAAAACGTGAGATACTTACACATGATCAACTAAACTCCATCCTTTATGTAGATTTCAGTAATTTGTAACTCTAACATTCTCTTATTGTTCCAGGATTATGTCTAGAATGCCACATTGTATTTAGCTATCTTGTTTTCTTAAATATTTCTGAGTTGTATCAAATGCTCAGATATAATTTTTAAATGATTTTGACAGTTCTGAGAGGTACTGGTTAGGCAGTTTGTACGATATTCCTAGATAGAGGTTTTCCTGGAGTTTTCATCAGGGCTGAGCAGAATGAAGATTCAAGGTGCAGTAAGCACATAACATAGTGTAAACTTCAATTCACCAGAGCAAGAATATCTGCTATCATGTGGGATCATCAATATTAACTTTATCTCTTGAATGAAGTCATTTTTAGTTCTCTCTACATAATGTTCCTCACTTAACCCCCATGTCAAGTGACACTCTTCATAAGGAAGTCTCCTGGCACGAGTCATGCTTACAGAGCAGGAAGAGATGTTTTTCTTTTCTCAAGGAAGACTATTTACAAAAATTACTTGTAAC
Organism: Jaculus jaculus; assembly: GCF_020740685.1. Taxonomy (NCBI): domain Eukaryota; kingdom Metazoa; phylum Chordata; class Mammalia; order Rodentia; family Dipodidae; genus Jaculus; species Jaculus jaculus. The sequence continues at coordinate 283,133,584 of NC_059102.1, forward strand.
TTCAAAGGAAGTTTTCTTTCTTCTTACTGTTTATTTTATTTGTTAGTTAGCTTTCTCTCAATGGTTGTTTGACACTCATTTTATATTTTGAATGATAACAAAGTAGAAAATATTGTTACTAATATTTTGATCCAGTTGTTTCAGCTCTGGCCATTGAGGACTCACAATTGGGCCTGACATCTATGTGAGTGTTGTATATATATCTTTGTGTTTTAGGACATCTTCATTTTCTGCATTAAGGAGATGTACAAGAATTGTCTTATTTATTTCCTGTCTCAGTCTATACATTTAGTTTTGCTTTTCTGAATATTTAGTTTATTTAATATTTATTTGCAAGCAATATAAATCATTAAATGCTAAAAGTCTGTTAATACTTGCTTGTAGTCCCTCTCAGATGACAAGGACAAGAATTGTGTATGTAACAACTCCTATGTATAAACATATTTATAAATGTTTCTATGTGAAATTAACTGCATCTAGATTAAAATAAATCAGTTCATGCTAATATCTCCAACCCTATTTCACCAAAACACGAATCAGTCCAGACTGTTCCCCTTGATGCTTACCATTCAAGATTCATTTACTTAATTATTCAATTTCATTATTCAAATACATTGTTATCCAAATTAGGACTCACACTAAAGTAAAGGGCTTCTGTAGCCTCATCTACCATTAATCATTTTTATTAGCTAACATTATTTGTACAATGTGATGGGTTTCGTTATGACATCTTCAAATATGTCTACCAGAAATGGTAAAGAGGGAAGGTAATATGTAGAGTACCTTTACCTGTAAAGATTCTCATTTTCAAGTTCACTCAAAGTACCAGTTCCCCTATTTTCTTTCTTTATTTCTGCATTCTATATATCAGATATCCAGCTATATACCCATATAACGTTTCATCCTGCTTACTCTCTGCTACCTGGATTATCTTTTATAAATTGTACTTATCAGATAAGGTTTTGCATTTTATTAGAGTAATGTAGAGCAGCATTACCTTGTGATCAGCTCCCTTTTGTTTCTCCCTGTACTTATATTGAGTTCCTCCCCAACCCCAAACCCTGGTTAGCTCTGATGTATTTATTTTATTTAGGTCATGTTTTGAAAGAACTATCAACCTACCTTCAATTTTAATGACTCTTGCATCAAAGTGTTGTGCCTACAGATTAATGCATGGACAGGATTACATGCTTTCATATCTAGAACTTTATTTATATCACATGTTAGTACTGCTATCCTTTTCCATCCAAACCATAGGTTATTTACAGTTACTAGAAATAATTATAGTTTTCCAGTCTCACATAGCTGTTCAACTAATGTAGTTTAGATGACTACTGTGTTCCTTCACAGACTTCATCATAGGATTTTGTTTTTTGGATGCTTTCCAATTTTTTTTTTTGTCAAAAATTACATGGCAGGGCTGGAGGGATGGCTTAGCAGTTAAGGCATTTACCTGCAAAGCCAAAGGACCCAGGTTCGATTCCCCAGGACCCACATTAGCTAGATGCATGAGAGGGTGCACATAACTGGAGTTAGTTTGCAGTGGCTGGAGGCCGTGGCATGCCAAGTCATTCTCTCATTCTCTCTCTCTCTCTCTCTCCTCACCTCTTTCTCTGTCAAATAAAAAAAAATTAAAAAATTATGCATCATGTTTATTGATATGAAAAGACCTTGAGGGTTAGATTTTATATTAATCTTGCTAGAACTGGGGAGGTGTTGAAAGTTCCCTCCATTTTTATGCCACTGCAAGTGAAAATTTCCCTTATGGGCTTAAGCTGTCCTTCCCTCTTAGGTATAGGGTTTCATGCTATCTATCCTCAGACACTCTGTCTTATAGTTGCAACAAACATGTTATTGTTAATTCTTGTCACTCAGGTGGTATGTTATGGAAGATGGAGACCTTATATGATTCTCTACATAAATTCTGATCTATTTGTTGACATATTTGGAGATGCTTTTTTTTGGAAATCTTTGTGTACGTCCTTCACAAGTATAGATTTTTACTTTCCTTCTTGCTTGACCCTTTATTTCCAGGATACAATGTTCATAGACTCTGTGTTCAAAGCCTTCTCTGTTGACAATGGATTTACTTGTGCTTCATGAGTTGAGATAAAAATGCTAGATTCAGCAGGTTTCTTGTACTTGGCAAAAGTACTAGTATGGCACAGTGGTGAAATCCATTTCCCTAGAAGGCAGGCCTTGCTCCCTCTGGAGGATTCACAGTGGCTTCTTTTGTTTTGGGGAGGGGGGGTCACTATAGTTCCATTTGGGACATTTTCTCGCATCCTATCTTAAGAATCTGGTGATTAAGTCTGGAAGAAGAGCCTGAAAATGTGTGGGGAATCCTCAAAATACAATTCACACAGGATTTTCCGCCACAAGTCTCACTCCACTTTTAGCATTTGTGAAATATGCTGCTTACATTCCCAAACCAGCCAAGGCATATGGTGGCTTGTGCGCCTTGTCAGTGCATCTCCACTTTGACTGCCCATATGTCCTAAACTCTCCAGACTGCACTGGTGTTTTGTCCTTCAGCCTTAATTTCTGATAAAACCAGTAACTCAGCTGATATTTACTTTGTCAGGTAGTTGCTGCTAATATCAAGGGAGATTCAGAAGTCAGTCTATATTTTATCATAATAAGTCAATAACTTCACAACTCACAGCTGAGTCCAAAGTTAGCATATGTATTTTTTCAAATCTAAAGATACCATGAATCTGCATTTATTTCTATATTTATAACACACATTCTATCTCAAGACAACATCTTTTACCTCACTTCTACTGGGTACCTGCTCCTTTTCCATCTTATTCTCCATTAAATAACAAGATTAACAATGTAAATCATGCCTGTTCATTGTTTCAGTGCTACAGTGATTTTCAATTGAAATTAGAGAAAGATCTAAAATCTCTTACATTAGCACACATTCTTACCTGACATACGTAAAGTTCTCTAATGCCTTAAACCTCCCACTATGGTCTATTCCCCTCCCAGTGTATAAGCCTCTGCTTTTGTTAAGGATTAAGAGCAAGGCACTTTTTCCTTCTTTCTTTTCTTTCTTCCCTCCCTCCCTCCTTCCTTTTCTTCCTCACTTCCTCCCTCCCTCTTTCCCTTCCTTCTCTTTTCCTGATAAGAAGTTATCTAGGGTCTGGCCTACAATGACATGGATACCACTGTGCCTGTCCTGGTAGGACCAGAACACGTATTTGCTCCAGTCTCATCCAAGATGGCTGAAGGCAACAACTCCTCTGTAACAGCAGCTTCTAGCATGTCCCCTTATTTCCCAGGGTTTGCAGTTACCTCCCTGAATCAGCCTTTTGGGCCAACAACCGATCGGGTTCTTTCCTATACACCTGAGCCTGGTGGATGAGGATCATTCTAATTGAATGTTTGTTTCATATGAATAATCCGGAACCAAATGGGAGCCATGTTGTCCCTTAGTCTCTTGTTATCTTCTTCCCTATGCAAGGAGATGGGATCTGTAAGTCTCCCCTCCTCAAGAGGGAGAATTTCTTCTGGTCTGGGCATTTTTCCTGCTTTGCTTTCACCCTATCTCAATTCTCCCTAAGATAAATCTCAGTTTGTCCTTATCTGAATATGCAATCACAAGAAACTAGGACCTGAAAGCTGTGAGTTCTAATCCCACAGAACCCTGGCATCTCCCTCATGGATTTGGCATGGTTATGTTACTCTTTTTACACAAGTTTTAGTAAATATATTTTGCTAGTAAGGTTGCCTGTACAACTTAAACAGACAACCTGGTATCATACTCTTTATTTTCAGAATCTCTGTTATTTATTTATATCCTTTCATCTCTATCTACCATCTGTCTTCTGCCTATCTATTCTCTATATCTGTATCTGTCTTTATCCATATCATCTATATGAAAGTAAAAGCCAGGCTGGGGGTTAAAGGGTAGTAGTAAGGAAAGGGCAGGGGGAAAACTGAAAGAATAAAGGTTGAATATTGTTAAAGTACATGATAAACTTATATGAAAGTCTCCATTCTTGTGTCCAAGGAATAAACACCAATGGGATAAAACACAATAAAATTGGGAGATACTGGGGAGATGGCTTAGCACATAACAATACTCATTGTATAAGGTGGAGGGTCTGAGTACAATGCCAAGAACCTGCATTAAAAAGCCAGACATGCACACCTCTAATTCAGCTATACCGGTGGGAGGAAGTAGGTACAACACAAATTCTGGGACTCCCTTGTCAGCAAGCCTAACTGAAAAATGGCAGCTGCAGTTTCAATGAGAGTCTCAGTCTCAAAGAAACAAAGCAGATCAGTGATAGAGGAGGACACTGCATGTAGTTGAATGTACATGTACACCTACATATATATAATGTATTGCCTTGATGTTAAGAAAATATGTTATCATCTTTGGTCCACATTATTTTTATAGTTTATAATACTGTGATATGATGAGAAAAAACTCTATATTACACATGTAGAGAAAATAGCTATATTACACAGCTAATATTTAAAAATAATAACAGGAATTATCTATTCTGTATCAAGTATTGCAAGAAATTGCAAGAGTTTTTGTGAATAATATGGATGATCTGAAAAATTGGAACCATTTAAATATAAGTTTATATGAAGAAGTCTTTATAGAGATACCTGATTAGACAATAAAGTGAACTTCTCACATGATCATATATGAATTGCTTTGCACTTGTGAAATTTTTATTCTGATGTTTCAAGTGGCTGGGGAGCAGTGACATGTAATAAGTTGAGTGTCTCTGATGCATTCTTCAAATGCATCTTGACAGCATCTCCTTGACACATGTTTATCCTTTTATGTGACCTGATTTTCTTCTGATCAATAAGTGAAGACCTTCACACCTGCTTGAATGTGGGCAAAAATCATAGTTTTAATCAGATAGATGTAACACTGTGTTGTTTTTTTCTTTAAAAATCAGAATAGACTTCTGAAGTCATATTTACTTTAGAGCCCTGCCCTGACATTTAGGAAATATATGTGCCTTATGTGTTTTCTACTGTAGAAAAAAAAATTAAACTATCACTGGCTAAGAAGCAGAATGGGGAAGCCTGAGCTTCCCAAGCCAGAGCCCCTGCTGTTCTCCCTAAGTTGCTGATTCACAAAATCAATGACTGACAATCAAAAATACTGTTGCCCCTCTGAGCCTCATTGGGGTTATAGGCATTTGCTGTGAGGTCATGAATACACCAATCTGTGTGTCAAGGGTGGTTGTGTAGTGCCTCAGAATACTTCCACTGGGGAACATTAGAGTATATCCCATTGGGAATATGACAAATATGTTCATATACTAAGATCACAATTAATTTAAAAATATTATTGCTTTTAAACTACTTTATTTAGGTTAATTTGTCATGTAATAATCCATAAATAAAGCAAAATTAAATTAGTTTGTTAGTTATATGGAATAATTATATGGACAATAACAACAAAAATGTGGTAAGAAAGGTGCATCAAAAAAAGTATGAGATCAAGCCAGGTGTGGTGGTGCATGCCTTTAATCCCAGCACTTGGAAGGTAGAGGTAGGATGACTGCCATGAGTTTGATACCACCCTGAGACGATATAGTGAATTCCAGACCAGCCTGGTCTAGAATAAGACCCTCCCTCGAAAACAAAACAAAACAAAACAAAACAAAAAACAAAACAAAACAAAAAAAACAGTATGAGATCAAATTATAATTGTGTCTCCCTACAATGTTCTTCACAGAGATAGAAAAAGTTATCTCAAATTTCATATGGAAAGGCAGAAGGCCTCTCATATCCAAACATATCCTCAGCAGAAGATATACCTCTGGAGGTGTGGTGGTTTGATTCAGGTGTCCCCCATAAACTTAGGTGTTCTGAATACTAGGGTCCCAGCTGATGGAGATTTGGGAATTAACGCCTCCTGGAGGGAGTGTATCATTGGGGGCCGGCTTATGGGTATTAAAGCCAGTTTCCCCTTGCCAGTGTTTTGTACACCCTCCTGTTGCTGTGGTCCATCTTCTGTTGGCCAGGGGGTGATGTCCACCCTCTGCTCGTGCCATCGTTTTTCCCTGCCATCGTGGAGCTTCCCCTCGAGCCTGTAAGCCAAATAAACCTCTTTTTCCCAGAAGCTGCTCTTGGTTGGGTGATTTCTAACAGCAATGCGAACTGGACTGCAACAGTAAAGTGGTACCGCGGAGTGGGATTGCTGCTAGACACCTGACTGTGTGGATTTGCCATTTGGAGCTGATTTTCAAGAGGAATGTGGGAGGATTTGAAACCTTGGCCCAAGAGATGCCTTGCAGTGCTGTAAGTACAGCTTGATGGTCTATCCTGGTCAGAGCTGAAAGACCTGAAGGCAGTAAGAACTATGGACTGTGAGGTTTGGCTTATGAGGGTGACAAAGAGCTGTGCCTGGACTGGGCTAGCAGTTTGTTTGAGAAGCTTGCTCTTGTGCCCGTGTCCTGAGAAGTTGTGCAGGGTTGCTTTGCGTAGAAATGAACTGGTGTGTGCAGAGGGATATGGCACAGAAAGGAACATCTTTGGGTGAACTGCTGCCCGTTCAGCTGCAACTGAGAGATTACAACCTTTGAGACTGGGCTAGCTGACCTGCGCTGGGGCAACAAGAAGAATGTCAACTCTTTTGAAGGGGTCTGAGTGCTCAAGGAGTCCTGTTCTTCAAAGTCTGCTTTATTCCCCCCTGGATTAACAAATTGGCACCCTACCTGGTATTGTGGAGTATAAGAGGGTCATTGAGTTTGCAACACGGTCTTGTGTTTTGGAAATGGCCATGGGCAGTGTGAAGCGGGTTTGCTGGTTGCCTGCATAGAGACCCCATGGGGCCATGAGGATGAACCGTGGCTTGCAGTGGAGACCCAATGGAGATGCCGGGACCATGAGATGGCTGCCGAGGTGCTGCCGGCCCCGATGAAGTTTCCCAGGACTGTGAGTAGCCTAGCTGGAGGGGCGGAATTGGAATGCCAGAGACTTGTTGCTGGTTAGAATTATCGGACTTGAAGATTTGTCACTGGTTTGAGTTGCTGGACTTGAAGCTACAGAGTTTGATGTTTGCCCTGGTTGTTTTAAATCTTGTATTGGTTGAATGTTTCTTTGCTATGCCCAATGCCATCTATTGCAGTGTGAATATTTATTCTGTGCCATTCTGGGTTTTTTGAGGTTATATTTTGGTATTATGGCTCAGTTAAAAGATCTTGAACTATGGGGATGTATGAACATCATTGAGATTGATAAAAACTATGGGGACTTTTAAAGTCAGACTGAATGCGTTGTATTTTACATCATGTATGGATATCAGTTTATGGGGGCCAGGGGCGGAATGTGGTGGTTTGATTCAGGTGTCCCCCATAAACTTAGGTGTTCTGAATACTAGGGTCCCAGCTGATGGAGATTTGGGAATTAACGCCTCCTGGAGGGAGTGTATCATTGGGGGCCGGCTTATGGGTATCAAAGCCAGTTTCCCCTTGCCAGTGTTTGGCACACCCTCCTGTTGCTGTGGTCCATCTTCTGTTGGCCAGGGGGTGATGTCCACCCTCTGCTCATGCCATCGTTTTTCCCTGCCATCGTGGAGCTTCCCCTCGAGCCTGTAAGCCAAATAAACCTCTTTTTCCCAGAAGCTGCTCTTGGTTGGGTGATTTCTAACAGCAATGCGAACCAGACTGCAACAGGAAGCATCACCATACCTGATCTAAAGCTATATTACAAAGCCATAGTAATAAAAGCAGCATGGTACTGGCATAAAAACAGGACTATAGACCAATGAAATAGACTTTGGGACCTGGACTTTGGGTCAAGCAACTATAGGTACTTGATATTCGACAAAAGCACGAACAAGGGCTGGAGAGATGGCTTAGCAGTTAAGTGCTTGCCTGTGAAGCCTAAGGACCCCAGTTCGAGGCTCAGTTCCCCAGGTCCCACGTTAGCCAGATGCACAAGGGAGTGCATGTGTCTGGAGTTCGTTTGCAGAGGCTGGAAGCCCTGGCGTGCCCATTCTCTCTCTCTCCCTAAATCTGTCTTTCCCTCTGTGTCTGTCGCTCTCAAATAAATAAATAAAAAATTAAAAAAAAAAAAAAAGCACGAACAATATAGCCTGGAAAAAAGACAGCATCTTCAACAAATGGTGCTGGACAAACTGGATAACCACATGCAGGAAACTAAAACTTGATCCACACATTTCACTATGCACTACACTCAAATCCAAATGGATCAAAGACCTCAACATAAGACAAGAAACTCGAATACTACTGGAAGAACATTAAAGAAGTACTTTCCATGATACAGGAATGGAAAAAGACTTCCTGAACAAAACCCCAGTAGTTCATGATCTTAAATAGTCACTCAACCAATGGGATCATATGAAGCTAAAGAGTTTCTTTACAGACAAGCATACAATAAGCAAAGCCAATAGATTACCCACAGAATGGGAGAAAATATTTCCGGGGTATCCAACTGGTAGAGGCCTAATCTCTAGAATCTACAAAGAACTCAAAATTCTAAATAGTAAGAAGTCAAACACCCCACTCACAAAATGGGGCAAAGAACTGAACAGGCAGTTCACAGAGGAAGAAATACAAATGGCAAACACACAGGTAAGAAAATGTTCATTATCCCTAATTGTTAGAGATATGCAAATTAAAACTATGAGATTCCACCTTACCCCAATAAGGATAGCAAACATCAAAAAATCAAATGAGTCTTCCGGTTAAGATGGCTGTGTAGGTACCACGCCAAAGCAGCCTGGGGGGAAAAAAGAGCAGAAAACCTCAGCAAAATACACACTTTTACTAAAAAGTGAGGTGTATAGGAAACTGAAGCGGCAGCAGAGAAGTAGGAGATATCCAGAGCACCCAGAGCCCGCACAGGCCGGCAAAAGCAGCCCCGGCAGCTCCACCAACAATGGTGTCAACAGGGCACACCAGAAAGCCGCCAGACTCGGCTCGAGCCACAGGAAAAGCCAGGTGCAGGATTTTCCCCTCACACTGTGCTCTCCGCAACTCAGGAAATGTGAAGGGAGAGCAGCAGTGAGCAGCGGAGGAGCAGACAGCGAGGTAGAAGAACACGTGGAGCAGCAAGAGAACCAGAGCAGCTGCAGCTCCCTCCCCTCCCCCACCGCCTGAGCCCAGCTCCAGCGAACAGAGCAGCATCCCGGAACACGACCACGCCAACTTAAGCTGACAGCAGGACCCAAGCAGAGCAGAGTTCGGCAGCAACATCAGCAGCTCCGGAACTGGTACCAGTAGCCGCAGCAGCAGCAGACCCAGGAGTGGCAGCAGCAGCAGACCTAGGAGCGGAAACAACAGCAGATCCAGAAGCAGCAGCAATTCCAGCAGTGGGGGTGTTTATCTGCAGGGCCACAGTTGCCAGGCTTGGTTTGCCCCACAGGAAAAGCCAATGCCCAGCTCCAGAAATCAGAACAGCAGCCCCACGACCCAGGCAGCAACTTGACTGAGACCAAACTCATCCAAGGTAACTGGGTTTGCACCAGGGAAGGGTCTCACTTGGTCACAAGCTGACTGAGATCCCTCAACAGACCAGAAATCTTAACATCTGTGTTGATAGAGGATCTGGTTGTTATAATAACTACTCTGGCATACATACTTGGGGCTGTTTTTGACTGAATGGGTACAGTGTTTAGTTAACCTTTAGAATCTACCGGTGTTTTATTCCACTCAGCCTACTTGAATACTCCCATAGCAGGGAAACTCAACCCCTAGGAGCACCTTTGTAGATACTCTCAGAGTCTTAAGAGCCACATCTAACACCTTAAGCTCCTACCCTGAAAATACATAACAAATCAATTGTTACAGCTAAGAATACCCAGCTAGCTAGAAAATCCAAGCATTAACATAATCCAAGATGCAAAAATATATACATTATAACACAAGAAACACTAAAAAGCAAGACGATATAAATCCACCTAAAAGTACTAATGCATCAGAAATGACCTCCAGTGAGAACGAGTTAGAGGAAATGCCTAAGAAAGATTTCAAAAGAATGATTGTAAATATGTTCAAGGAAGTCAGAGAACAAATCAAAGGAGTCAAAGAGGGACTTAAAGAGGAAATCAAAGGAATCAAAGAAGATGCAGGACAACAATTTCATGAAATAAAGAAGGCAATACAAGGCATAAATAAGGAAATAGAAATAATAAAGAAAAACCAGTCAGAATTACTAGCAATGAAGAACACAGTTAATGAACTAAAAAACTCTGTAGAAAATCTCACCAGTAGAATGGATGAAGGAGAGGACAGAATATCTAAGCTAGAAGACCAGGTGGCAGATCTAATACAGGCCAACAAAGAGAAAGACAAACTTATAGAAAAGTATGAGTGGGAATTTCAAGATATTTGGGACACTATGAAAAGATCAAACATTAGAATTCAGGACATAATAGAAGGAGAAGAATTTCACTCAAAAGGCATAGTAGGTGTCTTCAACAAAATCATAGAAGAAAATTTCCCCCAAATTGGGAAAGAGGTGCCAATACAGATACAGGAAGCCTTTAGAACCCGAGCCAGACAAAACCTGGAAAGAACCTCTCCTCGCCATATTATAATCAAACTTCCAAACACACAAACCAAAGAAAAAATATTGAAAGCAGATAGAGAGAAAAATCAAGTTACCTACAAAAGTAAGCCCATCAGGATTACAGCAGATTATTCAACACAAACATTTAAAGGCAGAAGGGCTTGGGGTGATATATTCCAAGTTCTCAAAGATAACAACTGTCAACCAAGGTTACTTTATCCTACAAAGTTATCCATTCAAATAGACGGAGAAATGAGGACATTCCATGACAAAAGCAGGTTAAAGGACTATTTGAAGACAAAACCAGCTCTACAGAAAATACTTGATAGAATCCTCCATGCTGAAGAAAAGGAAAAGCACACATATAAGGAACCTAGAAAAAACAAGCAATACTCAAATACTAGTTAACAGAAGAGAGCACAGGTAGAACCAGAACCACAAAAAAAAAAAAAAAAAAAAAAAAGGCAAACATAAATACACAACTTTCAATAATATCAACGGCCTCAATGCCCCAACGAAAAGACATAGATTCGCAGACTGGATTAAAAAGGAGGATCCTACAATTTGTTGTCTCCAAGAAACTCACCTTTCTAATAAGGATAGACATTACCTTAGGGTGAAAGGTTGGAAGACGGTGTTTCAAGCAAATGGCCCTAGAAAACAAGCAGGGGTTGCTATCCTAATATCGGACAGGGTAGACTTTAGTCCAACGTTAGTCAAGAAAGATAAGGAAGGTCACTTTATATTGATTAAGGGCACACTCCAACAGGAGGACATTACAATCCGAAACATATATGCACCTAACATGGGGGCTCCCAAATTCATCAAACAAACACTATTAGAACTAAGGTCACAGATAACACCAAACACAGTGGTGGTGGGTGACTTTAACACCCCACTCTCATCAATTGACAGGTCATCCTGGGAAAAAATAAACAGAGAGGCATATGGACTAAATGAGGTCATAGAAGGAATGGACTTAACAGATATATACAGGACATTTCATCCAAAGGCTGCAGAGTATACATTCTTTTCAGCACCACATGGAACATTCTCTAAAATAGACCATATATTAGGTCACAAAGCAAATCTTAACAAATTCAGGAAAATTGAAATAATTCCTTGCATTCTATCTGACCAGAATGGAATTAAACTACAAATCAGTAGCAAGAAAGGCTATAGAGCATACACAAAATCATGGAAACTAAACAATACAATACTAAATTCTGAATGGGTCAATGAAGAAATCAAAAAGGAAATCAAAAAATTTATAGAGTCAAATGATAATGAGAACACAACATACAAAAATCTCTGGGACACAATGAAGGCAGTTCTAAGAGGTAAATTTACAGCCTTAAGTGCCTATATTAAGAAATTAGAAAGGTCGCAAGTAAACAACCTAATGCTTCACCTTAAAGATTTGGAAAAAGAAGAACAAGGCAAACCAAAAATCAGTAGACGGGAAGAAATAATAAAGATTAGGGCAGAAATTAATGAAATAGAAACAAAAAGAACAATCCAAAGAATTAATGAAACAAAGGGTTGGTTCTTTGAAAGGATAAACAAGATTGATAAACCCTTAGCAAATCTGACCAAAAGAAAGAGAGAAGAGACACAAATTAATAAAATCAGAGATGAGAAAGGTAACATCACAACAGATTCCAGAGAAATTCAAAAAATCATAGGGACATACTATAAAAGCATATACTCCACAAAGTATGAAAATCTGAAAGACATGGATGATTTCCTTCATCTATATGACCTACCTAAATTAAATCAAAATGAGATTAATCACTTAAATAGACCTATAACAAACATGGATATCTGAACGGTTATCAATAATCTCCCAACTAAAGAAAGCCCAGGCCCAGATGGATTCCCTGCTGAATTTTACAGACTTTTAAGGAAGAGCTAACACCATTGCTTCTTAAGCTTTTCCAGGAAATAGAAAAAGAAGGAATTCTACCAAACTCCTTCTATGAGGCCAGCATCACCCTGATACCAAAACAAGGCAAAGTTAGAACAAAAAAAGAAAGTTACAGATCAATCTCCCTCATGAACATAGAGGCAAAAAATTCTCAACAAAATATTGGCAAACAGAATACAAGAATATATCAGAAAGATCATTCACCATGACCAAGTAGGCTTTATCCAAGAAATGCAGGGATGGTTCAACATACGCAAATCCATAAATGTAATACATTACATAAATGGATTGAAGGACAAAAATCACATGATCATCTCATTAGATGCAGAGAAAGCATTTGACAAAATCCAACATCCCTTCATGATAAAACTCCTACAGAGACTGGGAATAGAAGGAACATATCTCAATATAATAAAGTCTATTCATGACAAGCCTACAGCCAACATATTACTAAATGGGGAAAAGCTGGAAGCTTTTCCACTAAAATCAGGAACAAGACAAGGGTGTTCACTGTCCCCACTTTTATTTAATATAGATTTGGAAGTCTTAGCCATAGCAATAAGGCAAGAGACACACATAAAAGGGATACAAATTGGAAAGGAAGAGATCAAGTTATCATTATTTGCAGATGACATGATTCTATACATAAAGGACCCTAAAGACTCTACTAGCAAACTGTTAGAGCTGATCAAAACCTACAGCAATGTAGCAGGATACAAAATAAACACACATAAATCAGTAGCCTTCATATATGCTGACAACAAACACACAGAGGATGAAATCAGAGAATCACTCCCGTTCACAATTGCATCAAAATAAAATAAAGTTCCTTGGAATAAACCTAACCAAGGAAGTAAAGAATCTGGACAATAAGAACTTTAAAACACTCAAGTGAGAAATTGCAGAGGACACTAGAATGTGGAGAAACATCCCTTGTTCCTGGATTGGAAGAATCAGTATTGTGAGAATGGCAATCTTACCTAAAGCAATCTACACATTTAATGCAATCCCTATCAAAATTCCAACGGCTTTCTTCATGGAAATAGAAAAAAACAATCCAAAAATTCATTTGGAATCACAAAAAAACTCGAATATCTAAAATAATACTGAGCAGCAAAAATGAGGCTGGTGGTATCACCATACCTGATTTTAACCTATACTACAGAGCCATAGTAACAAAAACAGCATGGTACTGGCACAAAAACAGACATGTAGATCAATGGAACAGAATAGAGGACCCAGATGTAAGCCCAAGTACCCATAGCCACCTGATATTCTATAAAAATGCCAAAAATACTCACTGGAGAAGAGACAGCCTCTTCAGCAAATGGTGTTTTGAAAACTGGATATATATCTGCAGAAGGATGAAAATAGATTCTTCTCTCTTGCCATGCACAAGAATTAAGTCCAAATGAATTAAAGATCTTAACATCAGACCTGAAACTCTGAAACTGCTAGAGGAAAAAGTAGGGGAAACCCTTCAACATATTGGTCTTGGCAAAGACTTTATGAATACAACCCCAATTGCTCAGGCAATAAAACCACAGATTAATCACTGGGACCTCATGAAATTACAAAGATTTTGCACTGCAAAGGACACAGTGAAAAAAGCAAAGAGGCAACCTACAGAATGGGAAAAAATCTTCGCCAGCTATATATCTGATAGAGGATTAATATGTAGGATATACAAAGAACTAAAAAAGTTAAATAATAAGGAATCAAACAAGCCAATCAAAAAATGGGCTATGGAGCTAAATAGAGAGTTCTCAAAGGAACAAATACGAATGGCATATAAGCATCTAAAAAAATGTTCTATGTCACTAGTCATCAGGGAAATGCAGATTAAAACTACATTGAGATTCCATCTCACTCCTGTCAGATTGGCCACCATCATGAAAACAAATGATCATAAATGTTGGCGGGATGTGGAAAAAAATGAACCTTTCTACACTGCTGGTGGGAATGCAATCTGGTCCAGCCATTGTGGAAATCAGTGTGGAGGTTCCTAAAACAGCTAAAGATTGATCTACCATATGACCCAGCTATAGCACTCCTAGGCATATATCCAAAGGACTCATCTCATTTCCTGAGAAGTACATGCTCAACCATGTTTATTGCTGCTCAATTTATAATAGCTGGGAAATGGAACCAGCCTAGATGTCCCTCAACAGATGAATGGATAATGAAGATGTGGCACATTTATACAATGGAGTTCTACTCAGCAGTAAAGAAAAATGAAGTTATGAAATTTGCAGAAAAATGGATGGACCTGGAAAGTATTATACTAAGTGAGGTAACCAAGGCCCAGAAAGCCAAGCGTCACATGTTCTCTCTCATATGTGGATCCTAGCTATAGATGATTGGGCTTCTGTGTGAGAATGAAAATACTTAGTAGCAGAGGCCAGTAAGTTAAAAAGGAGACATAAAGGGTAGAGAAAGGAATGGAGGAGGATACGTAATAGGTTGATATTGTATATATGTAATTACAATGATTGTAATGGGGAGGTAATATGATGGAGAATGGAATTTCAAATGGGAAAGTGTGGGGGTGGGGAGGGAGGGACTTACCATGGGATGTATTTTATAATCATGGAAAATGTTAATAAAAATTTTTAATTAAAAAAAAAAATCAAATGAAAATAAATGTTGGCAAGGCTGTGGAGAAATAGGAATACTCATCTGCTTTGGTGAGAATGTACATGGTACAACCACTTTGGAAAGCAATATGGAGACTCCTGAAAAGGCTGACTGTAGAGATACTGACAGACCCAGTTATCCCCTTCTGGGCATCTACCCTAAAACCTTCAAACCACAGACCAGAGAGATTTGCTCATTTTTTGAAGCAGCTCAATTCATAATAGCTAAGAGCTAGAATCAATCCAGATGTCCATCACTAGAAGAATGGATAACTAAGACATGGTATATTTTCTATATAGCAGTAAGAAAAAATGACACAAATAAATTTGAGGAAAAATGATTGAACCTGGAACAGATCATTCTCAGTGAACTTACCCAATCACACACACACACAAAAAAATTGCCACATAGTCTCACTCATCTACAGCACCTAACCTGAATCTACCCAAGATACCTTACATACCCAGCAAGCATCTCATGGACTAGACACTAGGAAGGATGGGGAGGGAGGGGACAGCTGCGAAACACTAATCTAGACCCAAACGGCAATGGTACCATATAATTTTACTCCCTAAAAGGCAGAGCAAATGGCTGAACCTTCACCAGGCCCTTACAGGAAACACCTGAACCACAAGACACTGGAGAGGGTAGGATCAAGTCTAACCTAAATCTTCTACATCTTCCTGGGACACTTATAAGAAATAAATGTGAAATCAGTTGTAAATAGAAAAATCTAATTCAATAAACTCTGTTTCTGCCCTCAAAAAGAAAGAAAGAAATGTTTCTAACATGCTTTCAGTATATGTGCTAAAGTTATTTAATTAGTATGTGGTAAATCATTAAATTTTTAGAAAACATGAGATATGGTTTAGGGAAAAATTAAAATGTAGAACATGCTGAATTTTGTTAATAAATCCTGAAGAATTTGCTTACTGCAATGTTTTGTCACACACAGCAAAGGAGGGACCACCAAACACAGATTGAAAATATAGAAAAGAGATTTAAAATCTTAATGAGGTATCTGTCAGAAGGAATCCTCAAGTACACCTTGAGATTAAGTCATTAACTTCCTGCAAGAAAGAACCAAACCACATTGTCGATATTTTCTAAATTCAAAATTTTGCTTGTTAAAAAGTAACATATTTATAACTCTGTCTTGGATTAATTGGAAAGCATTTTCTAACCTAATAAATTCTTAATCTGGGTAACTCATATTTGGCATTTGGCAATTTAAAGGTAGTTTTACATTTCCTGCCATTATTGGCCAGCCTGATCCATTCTTTTGGCAGCAAAATTTGCAAGACGCAGGTTGCCATAACCTTTAACAACTAAAATCACTCTGCCAAATCCTCCCAGGAAATGAAAATCATGTCTCTCACCCTCAGGTTTCATCCATATATTAATGCCAAAGAGCTTCATAGATAAATAAGGCTTTCATTGAGTTGCAGAGTTCACTGCCACTCCAGCTGGTTCAATCAAGTGTGGATTCTGTTTTCAAGCTTGGAAGCTCAAGGCAGGCCCTTGACTCCATAAATCAAATACATTGTACATTATCTCTGTAGCTGTCATTTACACAAAGGCCTTGCAAACATATGCAATTTCCTTCTCTCTTTCTTTAGCCTCATATCTAAGTCATCCAATATCTTGTAGCAACATGTCTGACTTTCTATGTGTTTTATCAACAAAGATAAGCTTAGTGTCTTGCTTACAAAAGTTTCCTTGATTCTAAAGATCTTTTTATTCAACAAAGCTAATAATACAAGGTAACTATTTACAGATGTATAGGACCACACATCAACCTTCTAAAAGAAATATTTTAGAAGGTGTATAAGGATAAATCTTGTATATGTTACACAAGTGTTTTCCCACTACACTATTTTCCCCACAACCAAAGCTGTTTTTTGATCTTTTTTTCCTTTCTATTTTTTTATTAGTTATGTACACAACATATAGTCATGCTGGTACCATTGTTAGCCTCTTCCCTGTCCTATCCCCTCCACAGGGACCCTCCTTGTTGGGGAATGTGGATAGTGCATTGTGGGGTTAACCATCAGTTGTGGTAAGAGGCAATATCTCTGTGCATAATGACCCAATGTGTGGCTCTAAAATTCTTTCTGCCCCCTCTTCTGCAGATTTCCCTGAGCCATGTAAGGAGCATTGTTTCATCCATCTTTATAAACCAAAGAAAAAATCTTTTGAAATTAAAGATGTCATTAATTATGTTACTATTTAACCATTTTTATTGTTTTTCTAGTATCATCAACTGTATTAATACTACATTGACAATATTAATTATCAATGGCATAATGATTGCTCACAATTTTGTATATGGAAGAGACAAGTTTTACTTTAAAAATACTTTTGAGTTATAATTATGTTTGCTAGAAGAGCAATTTGAGATGTTTACTGTCTTCAGTTTGCTCAGCAGCACAATGAATTATCAATGAATATATCTTATCATTTCTCAAATTGTGTTTTCTAAAACACTGGTGTTCAAAAATCTTTAGTAGATATACAAAGATATAATATCCAAGTGTTTTAGAACGAAATAATCTTATAAATATCATAAAAATTTTGTTTGTAAAGTACACCTTTTACATGGTCATAAACCCTAAGCACCTAAAAGGGTGCCTTGCATGTGGCATACAAATCTTCCTATGAAATAAGAATATTCTCTTCACCCTCACTTCTAAAGAAGAAAAATTTTAACTGCAGTTGTCACATGAATATAGTTTGAAGAATTCTGGTCTATTACCACTATCCTGGTAATAACTTGCTGCTAACAAGTATATTTTGGTATCCAAAATGATAGGATAACTGACAATACAGTGATATATGATACCAATATTTACAATGTACATGGTATTCTCATCTCTGTTACAAGTTAATTTAAATATTTATCTGTAAGTTCAATAATTAAAAGTGTAGAAACCTACTTACATTGCATGGCAAAAAACAGAGTACTTTACAGGTTTGACAAGGCATTCTCTCTATGGTATTTAGTAGTTTGGACATTTCATTTGAACATTTACTATTTCATCTCATTGTTTTTCTGCAAAAAGTAGACATTACAGATCTTACAAAAAGATATGGATTTGTCAGGTGTGGTAGTGCATGCTTTAATCCCAGCACTTAGGATGCAGAGGTAGGTGGATTGCTTTGAGTTTGAGGCCAGCCTGAGAGTACATTCCAGGTCATCCTGGGCTAGAGAGTGAGATTCTAGCTTGAACAACCAAAAATAAAAGCAAAAAATATGGATTAAATGCTAGCTAATGTTTTACATCTAATTGATTGAAAAAAGTTATTTGCAACTGATAGCTCATTTTTTTAAATTATTTATTTATTTACTTATTTGAGAGTGACAGACACAGAGAGAAAGACAGATAGAGGGAGAGAGAGGGAATGGGCGCGCCAGAGCTTCCAGCCTCTGCAAACGAACTCCAGATGCGTGCGCCCCCTTGTGCATCTGGCTAATGTGGGACCTGGGGAACCGAGCCTCGAACCGGGGTCCTTAGGCTTCACAGGCAAGCGCTTAACCGCTAAGCCATCTCTCCACCCCTGATAGCTCATTTTGATTAAACATTTCTACAATACATACATAGTAAATAGCAAAGCTCACTTAAATATTTCATAAGTGACTAAATGTAACATTAAATTATACTTGACAATAATTTAATAATATATACACAATTTTTAATAGAAACTATAAAGGAAAAATAAGAAGTTGAAAACAAGAGAATAGGAATAAATAATCCATTATATACTAAAAATGAAAATGATAAAAGTAAACTTTCATGTGCATCAAAAATATTTGTACATAAAAGTAGTTATATAGGGCTGGAGAGATGGTTTAGCGGTTAAGCGCTTGCCTATGAAGCCTAAGGACCCAGGTTCGAGGCTTGATTCCCCAGGACCCACGTTAGCCAGATGCAAAAGGAGGCGCACACGTCTGGAGTTTGTTTGCAGTGGCTGGAATCTCTGACACACCCATTCTCTTCCTCTCTCTCTCTCTCTCTCTCTCTCTCTCTCTCTCTCTCTCTCTCCTTTCCCTCGCTCCCTCCCTCTTTCTCTGTGTCTGTTGCTGTCAAATAAATAAAAGTAAACAAAAAAAAGAAAGAAAAACAAAAGTAGGTATATATGTACATGACATACATTTTCTATATAACACTGTTGCTAGGTCCTTTCCTTTTTATCTTGTCAAGCTTATTAATTAATTTGTCACAATATTATTGATTAATGGTATATTGTTATTTTTCACGTTATTACATGATCATGTGAATAACGGGTATTGTTCTACTCTGCTTTCTACTTTTAGGGATGACAAATTACTATTTGTTGAAATATATAAGAAGTTAAAGATATTTCCTTGTGTTTACAGATAAACCATAGGTGTCTA
Organism: Jaculus jaculus; assembly: GCF_020740685.1. NCBI lineage: Eukaryota > Metazoa > Chordata > Mammalia > Rodentia > Dipodidae > Jaculus > Jaculus jaculus. The sequence continues at coordinate 283,153,065 of NC_059102.1, forward strand.
CTTCCTCCATCTGCAAATTTATATACTCAGTCAGCTTTCTTTAAATATATATGATGTTCTTTGCATTTTATTGACTATGATCTGAATAATTCTTCATTACTCTTTTTAGTTATTTAAACTTTTTAAAAATATTTTTAAGATTTATTTTTATTTATTTATTAGAGACAGAGAGAAAGGGAGAGAGAGAGACAAAGAGTGAGAATGGGAGCACCAGGGCCTCTAACCACTGAAAACCAGCTCCAGATGCAAGTACCACCATATGCATGTGGCTTATGTGGAACATGGAGAATTGAACCTGGGTCCTTGGGCTTTGTAGTCATGTGCCTTGACCACTAAACCATCTCTCCAGCCTGTTATTTGTGCACTTTTTTCTTGCTGGAGGAGTGCACATATATTAGGTACATAATAGATAGATGATAGATAGATAATAGATGATAGATAGTAAGATAGATAGATAGATAGATAGATAGATAGATAGATAGATAGATAGATACATAGATACATAGATACATAGATAGATACATAGATAGATAGCAGATAGTAGATAGATGATAGATTGATGATTAACAGATAAATGATATTTCTATCAAGAAGTTGTGCTAACAATTATGGTAACTGACAAGTTCAAGATCTGTGTTCAGCAATCCTGTGATACAAGATGAGCCAATGGTAGAATACCAACCTGAAAGATGTAGGCTTGTGATCAGGAAGAGCTGATGCCTCACTTAGAGTCTCATCCTGAAGACAGTCAAACAAAAGAAATAATTGCTTTTCTATTCACTCTTTCATTCTCTTCAGGCATCAAACAGGGCCTAGGCATATGGAAAAATGTAATCTACTTGACTCAGTCATGGACTAAAATGCTAATCTCATGTAGTGACAACCTAGGCCACATACCAAGAATGCTTAGACAAAAGTCTGAACCACATCCAATCTTAACCCAAATAAATTGACACAGAAGATTAATCACCACATGTGGGATAGATACAAACAATTATAGTATTTGTAATTTATATTTTTTGCTAGATAGATATTGAAGGCTTTTATGTAACTAATAATTTTTCCTGGTGGTTTAATGAAAATTTTGTCTGTATTTTGTCCTACACTTGGTTGGTATCCTTGAATCTCTGTATTCTTTTTGTGTTCTATTCAAATGAAAAGAATAGCTTTCATCCAAACATAATTTTAAGTAACATAATAATTCCTGAAGAGACCATTCTACTTTGTACAGTTTCTATGAATTCAACAATATCACTTAAAAGTTTTATCTTATTAAGGCTTGATCTTCATATGCCTTTTCCCTTCCCCTCATTCCTTAAATGCTTTTCCAGTCTTTACATCTTTATGTGCTGTTTTTTTCCCCCTCTGAATCCCAAGTTGCCTACTTAGTAGTCTTGGTATAATGCTCACTGACACCAGACACCCTTCTTTAAATGCAGCTTACGTCACAGCTTTCAGTCAAGTGAGGGGCAATGAAAAGAGCATGAACTTTAGAAGGAGACAGGTCTTAGAACCATCAGCAGACTTCTAATTATTGTTGTATGTGTCATCTTTTGATAAAGGAGTTAACTCTTTCAAACTTCATCTTACTGTTTTGTAAAATGAAGGCAAAAATGCTCTCATAATTTTATAAAGGAAATCAGCTAAATAATTATGGAGGCCATGTAGAACCCAGCGATGTAAATTAGTTATCCCCGTTTCACTCTCTGTTTTTCCATTTGCTCCAGCTCTTCCGGAATATTTTCTATGAATGAGGTACATGCAACAGCCACCAAATATGCAAGGTTTAAAGTCATCAAAAAGATCATAAGCTAATAGAACAACATAAGCTAGCCATACTATTAAATGTGCAAACAGCGTAAGCCCATTGCAATAAAGTGATTTGAAAGATTTGTGTCTGCTGGAGCCTGCCGGCTGAAAGGGTTCGAGCCTAATGGGGAGTGAGGATTAAGGAAAGACAGAAGAAAGACTGAAAGCATGGACCTCAGTCCAGGGCTGAAGCAAGGCCTCAAGCCGGGACCAAAGACATGGCTTATTTCACAGCATTCCTTTTTATACCTTTTTACAAACAGTTTTTCCATGGACAAAGATTTTATGAGCTTTATAAGTTCCTATCAAAAAACCCTTCCTGTCACAGAGTTTTTGCATTTCAATCACTTCTTAGTACAAAAGACCAGCCAAATGGCTGAAGATACATAATCTTGCTGATAGGAAGGCTGCTATTGTTTTGCTAATGTCTTGCTTCCAAAAGCCCAGAGCTATGGATACAAGTCCAGCCAAAATGGCTCCCGACATGTGTCACTACATGCCTAAGAACACTAAGTGGTAGCTTCTTAAAGTAATAAAACTAAGAGAAAGCTTAGGATAAGAAGAAAGTCCCAAAAGAAATGGAGAAGGAAGTTGTGCAGATGTGCAGCCCATATAAGCAGAAGTGAACTGGTGGCAATATGAAGAATTTTTGAAGTAGGAAAAATTATCAGTATCTAGAAATGATCATAAGTAAAACTACTCTTTATTGAAGATGTTTGAATGAATAATGTATCCATTTACTGAACAATAATATTGTATCCTAAGTATCAATAATGTTAACATATCTTTGTTAATGAATCTATAAACTTAAGACAACTTCAGTTAATATTTTACTATTTCCATGCTTCAAAAGGCTCTATCAAGATACTGAACATACATAAAAATATAATAAATATACTAATTCAAATTAGTTTCATTGTTTTTAAAATGTGTTATTTATTCCTTTATTCATTTTCAAGCAAGGACAGAGAGAGAGAGAGAGAGAGAGAGAGAGAGAGAGAGAGAGAGAGAGAGAGAGAGAGAGGGAGTGTATGGGTGCACCAGGTCCTCTAGCCACAGAAAATGAACTCCATACGCATGTTCCACTTTGTGCATCTGGCTTACATTGGGACTGGGCAATCAAACCCTGCTCATTAGGCTTTGCAAGCAAGTGCCTTAACTGCTCAGCTGTCTCTCCAGACCTCATTGGTTTTAAACTATAGAATTAAGATCAATTTTTTCTTGCCAATTACT